>NC_141035.1:15522500-15770000 GCF_052040795.2 Danio rerio | reverse complement strand
ATGGGTAACCTGCCTGTGACTCCTCATTTGATTCTGCCTGGTAAGTATTTTGCGATTAAGATAGGGAAAAAATCGAATTTGTGTCCGGCTATAGACTATGCTGGTTTGTATTTGACGAAATAGATTCATTCATTTTTAATTCATTAAAGCAAAGTCTCATTTAGTTAGAAATGTATGTATTTGTTTTGATCTGATACCCAAAGAAATAAACTTGCCTTTTAGAAGCCTAGTTATCCTATAGTATTACTATTGACATACTATTGTCAATGTTTTAACACATGCTTAAGACATTCTGTCACTTTTCTTTATCTTTGAATCTCAGATTACCTGGTTTGATTTCATGTAGTTGCTTATTATAGTTATTTAAATATTTATTTTAATTTTGAAAAATTATATTGTATGGCTTTATCACGTCTTGCATAATTCTATCATGGCCCTTTCAACACCAAGCCTTTCAAAACAAATGATAAATCACAGAATTAATCTCCAGAATAATTCATAAATAATACTTTAATCAACCAATTTATTAAAGGTTCAGATGATACTTTGGGCCAGTGGATAAAACAATGGATGATCAGCATGGAAGGTAGAATAATCTGTGAGGGTGAGCATGCACACTGGAATTCCTTCAAAGGTAATATGTTTGCACTTACATATTTTTTGTTTAATTTAGCATGAGGACTTCATGGAATAGAATATTGTTATGTCCAACTTGTCACATGTGTGTTTGTGTGTATACACTACAAGTGAAAAGTTTAGAATTAGATATTAGATTAGAATTATATATATATATATTTGTCGTATAATAAGCTTCTTGTGCTCACAAAGGCTAATCAATTCTGTAATAGAAACCAGGACAAATACAGCAAAAACTGCGATATAGTGAAACGTCAGTTAAATAGTATATATTTATCATAAACTAATTAAATCATGTACTGGTATTTTATTGTATTTAGTTTAAAATGTGATTCTTGTATTTTAAAGTTAAATTTTGATCATCATTAAAAATACTAGTCCTTAGTGTCACATAATTCTCATGGTGCTTAATATAACCATCTGCTAAGAATAAACATTTATTGTTGTTGTCATAACTTTGTGGAACAATACAATACACATTATTCATTTATTTTCTTTTCGGCTTAGTCCCTTTATTATTCCAGGGTTGCCACAGCTTAATGAACCGCCAACTTATCCAGCACATGTTTTATGCAGTGGATGCCCTTCCAGCTGCAACCCATCTCTGGGAAACATTCATACACACCCATTCACACACATACACTACGAACAATATAGCCTACCCAATTCACCTGTACCACATCTTTAGACTTGTGGGGGAAACCAGAGCACCAGGAAGAATCCCACGCAAACACGGGGAGAACATGCAAACTCTGCACAGACCTAGCCAAGTCTCGAACCAGTGACCTTCTTGCTGTGAGGTGACAGCACTACCTACTGCGCCACCACGTCAGTACACATTATACAATACTATTTCAAAGTACCATTGAAAATTAATTACTTTTACTCATCAAACTAAATTGTTCAAGAATGAAAGTAAATTAGACAACGCGGTGGCTCAGTAGGTAGTGCTGTCACCTCACAGCAAGAAGGTTGCTGGTTCAAGCCTCGACTGGGTCAGCATTTCCGTGTGGAGTTTGCATGTTCTCCTTGTGTTCGCGTGGGCTTCCTCCGGGTGCTCCGGTTTTCCCCACAGTCCAAAGACATGCGATACAGGTGAATTGGGTAAGCTAAAATTGTCTGTAGTGTATGAGTGTGAATGAGAGTGTATGGGTGTTTCCCAGTGATGGGTTGCAGCTGGAAGGGCATCCGCTGAGTAAGACATATGATGGATAAGTTGGCGGTTCATTCTGCTGTGGCGACCCCAGATTAATAAAGGGAAAAAGCCAAAAAGAAAATGAATAAAGGAATGAATAAAAGTGAATTAATTTTTTATAATGCAAAAAAGATTTTAAAAGAAAAATGTACTTATTTTTTTATCAAACAATCGTAAAAGAATGTATCAGTTTCCAAAATACTTTGAAGCTTTTTTTTTAGCACTGATCATTATAAGAATCAATATTAGGGGTTTTGTACCAATAATATAATGATTTCTTAAGGATCATATGACACTAAATTAAATGTGAAACTACGTTTAATAAGAAAAAAAAAAATTTGAAAAATTTGAATTATTTAAATAGTGTAGTAACTAGGGATGTAACAAAATTGTAAATACCGTCATACCGCAATAGTAATTTTTTTCAATATTACCGTAGGCGCATGACTCAATAAAACTATATTTCTGAGAAAAGTTTGCTCAGGCGAATGAAGCGAACGGGAGGTAGCGGGAACTACAATTCCCATCAGCCTAGGCGTGGCCATTATCCTTTGCGGTCTGTTGTCGCTACAGATCCAGTAATGCGGAAATGGAGTGTGGTGCTAGTAGCGGGGAAGAAAAAGAGCTGGAAATGATCGAACCTAAAGTGGGTTTCAAATTGGATGTGTGAAAGCATTTCGGTTTCTCTCTAAAAAGATACAATAAAGGAGAAAAGTTGACAGACAAAGAAAAAAACAGTATGCAGGCACAGCCAGACTGTTGTGAAATATAAGTCGGGGAATACGACTAAAAACAGTCATGGGGACTGCAGAACACAGCACACTTGTTAGATTGATGCAGACATTGACTTGTACCGCAAAGAGACCTCTATCTCACTCATGGCTTGTCCTCTCAAGTGGGGGAAAGACAATGCACAACGTCACCCACTGCTGTCAACCTTGGCTAAATCATATCTCTCTGTCCCAGAAACCTCAGTCCCAAATGGAGAGGGTTTTTTTTTTTCTGTTGCAGGGGACATGCCCAGAGATCCCAGCTTTTACCAGATTATAGTTATATGATCATTTTCCTTAAAAAAAACCCATCTATATCTAAGTGAGTGAGTGATTAAATGTTGAATGTGATGAGTTTTCAACAATACTAAATTAAAACTTTTTTTTATATATATATAGTTTAATAGTTTTTTTTTTATTAAAATTTAAAAAATTGAAGTTCCTGTTTCGAAACTTACAGATAGATGGCTAATTTGTATGTCATTGATATGTTCAGTGCTAAGGTAAATAAACACTTTTGGCACTTTTTTCGAGTCTTTTCATTAGTTTTGTTTTTCCTGTAAATTATTCAATAAGTATGCCATTCATACCGAGGTATTATCGTACGGTGAAATTCTAATACTGTTACATCCCTAGTAGTAACACTTTAAAATTCAACATTTTTACTTTATTTTTGATCAAATAAATGCAGCCTTTGTGAGCAGAATAGTCTTTCTAAACATGACCTCTAAAAAATCTGTCCTTCAGATTAATATTTTGAATAGAATGCTTTACAATTATATATTTGTGCATAAACATTAGATTAGTCAAAGCCAAAATTGGAGCTAATAAACTTAGTACACGCCAGTGAATATTTTGATGAAAAAAAATAAATACAACTTTAATAATAAACAGGAAAAAATATTACTCTGTTTAATAAAACTGTTTTGTTTAAATGCACCAATATATATTTGTCTATATTCACTAAGGAATTTATACAAATATACATTTTTTAAAGGGGCTGTTCATTTATGCTGAACACTATGTGGTGTGTGTGTGAGTGTGTGTGTGTGTGTGCGTGCGTGGTCAAAACTATTAGCCTCCTTGATTTTTTTTTTCTTTTTTCAATATTTACATATTTATGTTTAACAGAGCAAAGAATATTTCACAGAATTTCTGATAATATTATTTCTTCTGGAGAATTTTTTTCAGATTTTTAGCTAGAATAAAAGTAGTTTTTTTTATTTTTTTTAAACATATTAAGGTCAATATTATTAGTCCCCTAAAGCAATACATATTTTTGATTGTTTACAGAACAAACCATCGTTATACAATGACTTTAACTAACCTAATTAGCCTAGTTAGGCCTAAACACTAGTATTTTAAGAAAATATAGGCAATTATTATCTGCTGTCATCATGGAAAAGATAAAATAAATCAGTTATTAGTTTTTACAAATTAGTTATTAAAACTAGTATGTTCAGAAATGTTGAACAAATCTTCTCTTTGTTAAACAGAAATTGGGGAAAAAAATATATATTATATTATATACAGTTGATGTCTGAATTATTTGCCCCCTGTTTATTTTTTTCACCAATTTCTGTTTAACGGAGAGAATTTCTTCAACACATTTCTAAACATAATAGTGTTAATAACTCCTCTCTAATAACTGATTTATTTTATCTTTGTCATGATGACAGTAAATAATATTTGATGAGATATACTTCAAGACACTTCTTTACAGCTTAAAGTGACATTTAAAGGCTTAACTGGGTTAATTAGGTTAACTAGGCTGATTAGGGTAATCAGGCAAGTCATTATATAGCAATTGTTTGTTCTATAGACTGTCTAAACATTATATAGCTTAAAGGGGCTAGTAATTTTGACCTTAAAATTAATATTTAAAAAAATCAAAACTATTTTTATTCTAGTCAAAATAAAACAAGACTTTTTCTTGAAAAAAAAATATTATCAGATACTGTGAGCATTTCCTTGCTCTGTTAAACATCATTAGGAAAATAATGAAAATAAATAATTAAAAAAAAGGGGCTGATAATTCTGACTTCAACTGTACATATATAATAGCAAATAGGGACTTTAACTATGTACACACACGTCACTGGTGTTGTTCAAAAATCAAACATTTTAACATTTGAATGCCCTTTTCATGTCTTTAATCTTCATCATATAATAATAACCTTTTTTCAGGGACAACCATTTTAGTGCTGCAAAAATGCATGTGCTTTTTCACTAAAATTTTCTTTCAGAACAGAAAATCACTTTTGCAGATAGTTTATTTATTTTTGTAAGTCATACAGTTTTAAATACCTTGTTCACAGAAAATCTTTTATTCTTATTATTCAGATGCTTTGCTGGCATAAATCCAGAGAGGGGAACCAAGGCTGTGAGAGGAAATGTGACGTCAAAAAAAACTGGCAAGACAGTTCAGAAGAAGACCATGACTGTAAACCCCAAGGTTTCAAACCTTTTAAAGAAACTAATGGACTTTGAATGGGACTTTATTTAAAATGCAGCTAGCTTGCACCCCCCTACTTTTGCAACACAGAGGCCTTTTTTTTCTTCATTTGCTGAAGCTCATTTTGGGCCTATATATTTTTATATTTTATATCCAAGACTAAATTGTAAAGTGGCTATTTATTAATTTTTTCTATGACATTTGGTAAGTTGCTTCTTGTTGTACAATGTTGAATACGATCTTAACATTTCTGGAGAACTTACAATTTTTGCCTGTTCTTTGGCTTAATATTTTCATTAACACAATGCAGATTTTATTTTGTGTTGTTTGAAAATAAAAATGTGAAATATAACTTGGATTTATTTCTTTTTTTGAATCATTTTAATCTGAAATAATATGGTTAAATATGGATTGTAATTTAACAGCTTTATGCTTCTAAATAACAGATGCATGCTGTAGATAAAATATAAAAAAGGTAGGGCACTGTATTTTTACATTAGAATAACAGTGGTATGCTGTATCTTACAAAACAGTATCATGCTGTTAATTAAAAATGGCAGGGCACTGTATTTTTACAGTTCCATAACAGTAGATTACTGTGGCTAAAAAAACAGTATCATGCTGTTAATTTAAAACGGTAGGGCACTGTATTTTTACAGTTCCACAACAGTAGAATACTGTTGCTAACAAAAACAGTATCATGCTGGTAATTTAAAAAACGGTAGGGCACCATATTTTTACAGTATGATAATGGCAACCACAGCTGCCAGTAGATTACTGTTTTTTTACAGGGAAATTTTTTACAGTGTGGGTCAAGTGCTTCTAGTGAACTGTATGCCATTACAAAATCTGCATGTTTAAGGTCTGAGTTTTTTTTTTTTTTTTTTTTTTTTTTAATTGTGCAATCTCCACTGGCTGAGTGATATCCGATATATAGTGCATCTTAGAATGTACAAGAAGCTCTTCAATAAATTACATTTTCCCCACCATGTCTTTAAAAGGGGAACATTTATTTTACCTCAGTATATTAAATAGAGCTTCTGCGCTAACCTGCTAATCCTGACAGGCGCATGCATATAAACGGTTTTTCATCTCGTTTTACAATTAAGCAACTGAATAAAGGCCAAAGTCTATTTAACTAATTATATTTTATTTACTTTACAGCATTGCTGCTGTAAAGGGAACCATATAAAACTGAAAAGTGACATTAACCGTTTAACAGAAGTTCCCCTTCGGGGGGAACTTCAGCACTATAAGTGGATTTGATTGTAAAATCCACGCATTGGGAGGTTCGGTTCAGAAGCTACTCGTCTGAAAGAGTATTGAACGGGCCAATTAAAAATGAATTGGCAGCGCAAGCCTGCGCAGGTGAGCGGCATAAGCAATCAACTGAGTATATAAGCTCACCTGGCGCCAGCAGACGCTATCCTTTTCGCTTCAGAGACTTTCTGATCGAGTCGATGAGGGTTCCTCCTGCTGTGACCAGCGATTCTGAGCGAACGAGAGCATTCTCCCGGTCCAGAGTGTGTACACGCAGTGGCAGACGGTCGAGCTGGGTTTCTCCCTTGCCTGGCGTTCTTTGGGTCCGGTCCTCCAGAGCGGTGCGTATAAAGTTGCAAACTTCACAGAAAGAGCAACACAGTCGTGCAGCACGTCCTTATCAGGACGGCGCTCCGACTGTGCGTTTCTGGATGCGGTGGTTTCCTGTCCTCGGATGATGGGTGCGGGCACTGCGTTACATGTCTGGGGGTCCAGCATGTTAATGCGCTGCTCGCGGGCAGTTCATGTCGTCATTGCGATGCCATGACTGTTGCGCAAGATCGCGGTTAGCCTTTGCAAAAGGGCGAACCACCCCAGTTGTCCCCTGCTCTGCAGCGGGCACTCGGGCAGATCTGAGGGTTTCAGCGAGAGATAATCCGTCGCCCACGGGCCCGCGGACCTCCCGCTTCTCTAAGCGCTCCATCCAAGCTTCGGGCGGGGGAAGCGATCCGTCTAACAGATGGTAGCCCTTACGCCCGATGACACCGGAGACCAGATGTCCACCGCGGCATCGGAGGGTGGGCTTTCATTGTCCGATGATGATCCAGACCCGCTCACCCCCTTCGGGCTGGTGAGCGCTGTCACTACGGATCCTGAAACGGACATGTTAGCCGTGCTTTCCCGGGCTGCTTCGGCAGTGGGTTGGAGATGGTTTATCCCCCAGCTCCGCGGCCGGACCGACTAGAGGGGCGTTCCCTTCTTCCCGGAGGTGCACAGTAGGCTCACGCGGTCTTGTAAAGCACTTTTTTCTGCTCGTGCTGCGTGTTCCTCCACCCTAACCACTCTTGACGGTGAAACAGCCAGGGGTATGTGGCGATTCCTCAGGTTGAGTGCGCGATGGCGGTAAATCCGCGCGGCGCCTCTTCTTGGCGGGGTCCGCCTCGTCTCCCATCCAAAGCCTGTAAGTTATCTACCTCCCTCGGAGCTAGAGCTTACATAGCTGCGGGCCAGGCTGCTTCCGCCTTGCATGCGATAGCCACCTACCAGCGCTACCAAGCGCAGGCGCTGGCCGAGCTGCACGAGGGTGGGTCCAACCCAGGCTTACGAGCTTCGCACCGCCGCCGACTTAGCTCTTCGGACTACTGAGTCCGCTGCGTGTGCGTTGGGGAGGACGATGTCCACATTAGTGGTCCAGGAGCGCCACCCCTGGCTGATATGCGCAAAGTCGACAAAGTCCGCTTTCTTGACTTCCCCATATCCCCAGCCAGGTTCGGCGACACTGTCTGTGAATTCACCCAGGAATTCAAGGCGGTGAGAGAGCAGTTGGTGGGTGATGTCTTATCGGCGGTCCGTAGCCCGCTCCGCCCGCCGTGCCATTCATACCTGCTCCTCGCCGAAGGCGCCCGCCTACGAGAGCTGCTCCGCCCCCGCACACACCTCTGGTGAAGCGAGCGCGTCGGGCACCTCGGAAGCAGGCAGCCCCCCTGCCCAGAACGCCGCTAAGTCCGGCAACGGACCGCGAAGCGCCCCTGGGACAGGCCATCTGGAGAAGAGGGAACTTGCTCTTTCCCCGCTGGAGGGCGGGGCCCCATTTCCAACGGCACTTTTTACTGCCATGAAAACATTATGAAAGGGCACTTTTCACTTCCCCAGATGTGACAGCCCGAAATCTGCCAGTCTGTGACGCTATGCTTTCTAGCTTGCAGATTCGGTGCGTTTCGCCAGTGGCTCACGAGCGCTGGGAGGACGGTCTCCTTTCTCCCACCCCTCGAGCCTCCCCTCCGGAGCTCGGGTTTGGAGTGAGAGCAAATATCTCACCTCCAGCTTTTCCGTGGGACCCGCGAGCTTCCCGGATCAGCACACCCACTCCGCGCTGCCCCACTGCTGGTACGTCAGCGATTGTAGCGATGAGTCCATTAGCGAGAGCTCTGCCTGCCTGGTTAGCGCGGGCCAGCTCTTCGCGGTGGCTCATACGCACAATCAGACTCGGCTATGCGATTCAGTTCGCGAAACGGCCCCCCAAGTCACGGGTGTGTATTCACCAGGGTCAGCCCTCTGTCCGCCCCTGTCTTGCGAGAGGAGATTGCTGTCCTCCTGGCGAAGGATGCAATCGAGCCGCTCCCTCCAGCCGAGATGGAGAGGGGGTTTTACAGCCCACGCTTCATCGTGCCCAAAAAGAGCGGTGGGTCACGGCCAATCCTAGATCTGCGCGTTTTGAACCGCTGCCTGCACAAGCTGCCGTTCAGAATGCTCACGCAGAAGCGCATCCTCCGGTGCGTTCGTCCTCTGGGTTGGTCTGCAGCATTAGACCTGATGGACGCGTATTTCCATGTCTCCACTCTTCCTCGCCACCGACAGTTCTGCGGTTTGCGTTTGAAGGTCGAGCTTGGCAATACAAAGCCCTCCCCTTCGGGCTCTCTCTGTCTCCGCGGGTCCTCACCAAGCCCGCGGAGGGTGCCTCAGCGCCCCTTCGGCTCGCGGGCATCTGCATACTCAATTTCTTTACGACTGGCTGAATTTGCCCTCTCTTTGATTATGCACAGAGTTGATTATGCACAGAGACAAAGTGCTCTGGCACTTCCACCTGTGGGGGTTTCAGGTCAACCGAGAAAAGAGCAAACTCGCCCCCGTGCAGAGGATCTCTTCTCTCGGGCTGGAGCTGGACTCGGTCACCATGGCAGCGCGCCTCTCCGGAGAGCGCGCTCAGCTGATGCTGTACTGTCTGAGAGAGCTCGACAGTAAAATAGTGGTCCCACTGAAACTATTTCAGAGGCTCCTGGGGCATATGGCATCCGCAGCCGCTTCATGCCGCTCGGATTATTCTATATGAGACCACTTCAGCACTGGCTTCACGATCGAGTCCCCAGACGCGCATGGCACGCGCGCGCACACCGAGTCTCTGTTACTGCGCTGTGTCGCCGCGCCCTCAGCCCTTGGAGCGACCCCTCGTTCCTACAGGCCTGGGTGTCTCTAGAACAGGCGTCCAGTCTTGTTGTCGTTTCAGCAGACGCTTCCAACACGGGCTGGGGGGCTGTGCGTTGCGGGCATGCGGCTGCGGACCTGTGGAAAGGTACCCAGTTGCATTGGCATATCGCCTGGAGCTGTTGGCAGTGTTCCTCGCTCTCCACCGTTTTTTTCCGGTGTTGGAGCGGCAACACGTGCTGGTCAGGACGGACAGTACGGCGGCGGTGGCGTATATCAGCCGTATAGGGGGTATGCGCTCTCGCCGCATGTCTCAGCTCGCCCGCCGTCTGCTCCTCTGGAGTCATCCGCGGCTGAAATCGCTGCATGCCATTCATATTCAGGCAAGCTCAACCGTGCAGCCGATGCGCTCTCACGGCAGCCTTGCGTCCTGGAGAATGGAGACTCCACCCCGAGTCTGTTCAGCTGATATGGGCGCGATTCGGGGAAGCCCAGATCGATCTGTTGCTTCCCCCGAGATCGCTCATTGCCAGTTGTTCTTTCCCTGACCGAGTGCTCTCGGCACGGATGCACTGGCTTACAGCTGGCCTCGGGGCACGCGCAATACGCGTTTCCCCCAGTGAGCCTGCTCGCGCAGTTACTGTGCAAGGTCAGGGAGGACGAGGAACAGTTTGCTGGTTGCGCCCCTCTGGCTCAACCGGACCTGGATGTCAGAGCTCTCCCTCGCGATAGCCCTCCCCTGGCAGTCCCTTCGAGAGAGCACCTACTCTCTCAGGGACAGGGCACCACCTGGCACCCTCGCCGATCTTTGAAGAGATTTTTAGACGCGAGGAAGACTTAGGTAACCTCCGATTGCGGTGGCTAATACCGTCACTCGGGCTAGAGCCCCCTCCCCGAGCGCGCCTATGCCCTGACGTGAAGTCTATTCACTGAATGGTGTGTCTCTCGCTGAGAAGACCCCCGTAATTTGCCAGATCAGCGTTGTGCTTTCTTACGCCGAGAGAAGTTGGAGAGCAGGCTGTCGCCCTCCACACTCAAGGTTACGTGGCTGTCATCTCCGCTCTTATAACGCGGTGGCTGGCAGCACCGTGGGAACGCATAACCTCATCATCCGGTTCCTCAGGGGCGTTAAGCGAATTAATCCACCCCGCCCCCTCTCATGCCCTCTTAGGATCTCGCCCTCGCTACACAAGCCGCGTCAGATCCCTTCGATCCTCGACTCAGTATTTTTCTGTCCCTGAAGACAGCTCTGCTGGTCGCGTTGATATCGATTAGAGGGTCGGGGACCCGGAGGCATTTTTCGGTCAGTGACTCGTGCCTGTAATTGGGCTGGCTTCTCTCACGTCCTGAGACCCCGCCCGCGATATGTGCCCAAGGTTCCTACCACTCCGTTTTAATACGAGGTAGTGAGCCTGCAAGCGCTGCCCTCGGAGGAGGCAGACCCAGCCCTTCTTATTGTCCAGTTCGCGTTTTGCGTATTATCCGGACCGCACTCAGAGTTTAGATCATCTGAGCAGCTCTTCGTCTGTTATAGCGGTCGGCAGCAGGGAAGTGCCGTACCGAAATAAGTTCCCACTAGATTGTGGATGCCTTCTTTCACTATCAGAGCCGAGATGAGCCGCGTCCCCGAGAGCACGTGCGCACTCCACTCGGAGCTTCGCATCCTCTCGAGCACGCGCACGCGGCGCCCCTCTAACAGACATCTGTAGAGCTGCGGGCTGGGTGACACCCAACACATTTGCAAGGTTTACAATCTGCGAGTGGAGCCGGTTTCCTCAAGGGTATTAGGTAACCCTTGGTGATTGAGGAAACAATTCGGTAGGGTGTTGAAACACGCTTGCTGCGCCATTTTCCCTAACACGGAGATACGTGCGCCTTTTTATCTGTCAGTAAAGTTCCCCGTCAGGTGAGCCCTGCAGATTCCTCCGTGGCCCCCAGCACTGACTCAGCGGAGGAGTCACTTGCTGGCCCACTACGTTGTAGGTCTGCCCGCTGGTCAGCCCGCGTTTTGGGTAAAGGTGCCTGCTATGCGTGGTCCCCACTAGGCGATCCCATATGCTTATTCAGCCACGGTTAAGTCCCCCCCCCCTGGGCGGACCCGTGTCTTCCCTCCCCGCTAACCACTCTTTTGCTATGCGTACTCCCCTTTTTTAGGGCTAGTCCATATGTAAATTCTGCCATCTATCCCCCCTTGGGTAACGGATGGCCTCCGCAGCGTCCTCCCTATCGGGATTGCACGCTTCCCAACGTACTGTCGTATTTTCCTAGAATTATCTAGATGCTCACGACTTCCCAAAAAATATATATAAATCCGTAAAACTTCTGTTGAAGTAGGATAAATTAGGGCCAGGGACACGTTGGAGGACCGCGCCCCCCATGATGTGGGTGCGTCACGCTTGCTTGACTATCTCCTCATCGGGGGTGTTGGTAAGGTGCAGTCATTATGGCGCTTTCAATGGGCTCCCAATGCGTGGATTTTACAATCAAATCCACTTATAGTGCTGAAGTTCCCCCCGAAGGGGAACGTTCGAGGTTACTAAAGTAACCCTTCGTTCCCCGAGGAGGGGAACGGAAGCACTATACTCCGTCGCCATAATGACTGTCCCTTAGCTGTTGAAAGTCTCTTCAGCTTAAAAAGGATAGCGTCTGCTGGCGCCAGGTGAGCTTATATACTCAGTTGATTGCTTATGCCGCTCACCTGCGCAGGCTTGCGCTGCCAATTCATTTTTAATTGGCCCGTTCAATACTCTTTCAGACGAGTAGCTTCTGAACCGAACCTCCCAATGCGTGGATTTTACAATCAAATCCACTTATAGTGCTTCCGTTCCCCTCCTCGGGGAACGAAGGGTTACTTTAGTAACCTCGAACGTTTATCAGTATGGAAGAAACACTAGCTCAGCATATACCCTATTGTTTTGCCTGGTGGGTGCCTATAAAAAAAATAAAAATAAAATGAAAATGTTATTATATATATAAATTATATATAAATTATATAATATAATGATTTTATATATATATATATATATATATATATATATATATATATATATATATATATATATATATATATATATATATATATATTTATACACACACACACAAAATAATATATAATACAAAATAATATTTATTTTGTATTGTCTGTATATTATTTTTTCGTTTTGTATGTCAGCTGTTCATTAGCTTTAATTTGCAAGGGCCACATCTTCTATTATTAAAAATAATATTAATAACACTGATGTCTAGGGTGTTTTGATAGTCAGTAATTGAAGAGTAAATTTCTTATTTGCATCTCTTAATTGTCCCATAAAAGCACTGTATGCTGTGACAAAACAGAAACCTATACACACCACATGTATAACATCCCAAGTAATTTTGTAGCATAATGGTGCCACTATTAAAGGGATAGTTTACTGAAAATAAAAAAAAATAAAAATTGTTTACTCACCCTCCACTGGTTCCAGACATGTAAATTTATTTATTAAGTTGAACACAAAATAAGATATTGAAGAATAATATATATATATATATATATATATATATATATATATATATATATATATATATATATATATATATATATATATATATATATATATATATATATATATATATATATATATATATATATATATATATATATATATATATATATATATATATATATATATATATATATATATATATATATATATATATATATATATATATATATATATTGTTTCTACTGTGGATGTCAGAGGCTGCTGGATTCCAACATTCTTCAGATTATCTTTAGTGTTCACCATAGGAAAAAATAAATAAATGCAAATAAATAAATAAATAAATTATATATATATATATATATATATATATATATATATATATATATATATATATATATATATAATATATATATATAAGGTATATAAGGTAACCTTATATATATATAAGGTTTGATATTTTCATTTTTGAGTGAACTGTCCATTTCATAAGCGGAAGAATTACAGATTTTCTTTCTTTATTAAGCATTAATGCATTTATTCATTGAATTATTGCATTCACAAAGTCTTTCTCCTAGTAAATTTATTCAAGCATCATCACTGGGATTTATTCACATAGAGATTCATCATGGAGTTCAATTTGTTCATGGCTTGCAACTTCACATTAAAGGATTTCCAGAAATGAAGATCACTTTTGCGCACCACTGTCTTGCAGCAGAGGTTCATAAATCTAAAAATTCAATTCTGTGAAACATTAAATGAACACACTAATGTCAAAAGCTGGATCCAACATGGCATGGGCTTCTTTTACAAGAAAATGTCCTTCCGATAAGATCAGAGATTATGCAGCTGGCATATGAAGTGAGGGATTCTGACAGGAAGAATTTAGTTCTAAGTCCTAATTTTACCTCATCCTCCCTCTCTCTCTCTCTCTCTCTGTCTGTATGTGTGTGACATACATACACAATAATAAACAATTCTATAACCCTCAATGCTAATCTGTTCATCCATAAATCATACTTTGACAGATGGGAAGAAAATAATGTCATTTTTTCATAGTAAAGCTGATATTTTTAGTCCCATCATTCTGTATCCTGGATTTTCTTTGACCCCTCATCAAGCCCCGCAGGGAGTGAAGCTCCTCTCAGGTTCACAGAGTGAAATGCTAAAGAAAGCGTAGCACATTTACAGTGATCTTAAATAGTCTTGGGGAGTAATAAACTAAAAATAGTCACACTACTTAGCTATATTTTTTCAGCACAAGCTGTCTGTATCTAATAAGAATATTTTGTTGTATTCAGACCTACTTAAAAATAACAAAACATATCTAAAGCAAACTATTCAATCTTATTCATTCATTTATTTATTTGTACTACTTCAATAAAAAAATACAGTAAAACAAGTTTTAGTTCTTTAGGATTTATGTATTTTTAGGTAATAAAGGTAATAAATGTAAATTAGTTTATATATATATATATATATATATATATATATATATATATATATATATATATATATATATATATATATATATATATATATATATATATATATATGAGCAATATCACACTCGTAGCAGTGTGATATGGCTGTATATCAGCACTGGTGGTAAGCGTGTGGCACGAGGCCGCAGAACGAGGGCCTTAGCTTCCCACCAGTACTGATATACAGCCATATCACACTGCTACGAGTGTGATATTGCGTTTATACAACAGTTCAACGGCTCAATCAAACAAAAATCAAACACGGAGAGTCTAAAAACCCGTTTTTATTAGGAACTACTTTCTTCCGCAATTCATTCATATCTGCAACTGACGTCAAAACAGCAGAAGCCGTTACTAATTGGCCAACGGGACTTTAGAGCTAGTTTTTGAATGACTCTCTCAAGCATAATGTTTAAAGTGATGACAAAACAGCTGATTTTTGACAGCTGCTCACACTAAGTTTAAAGGGATGAACATGACATGAAATGCCATCCATCTACAGAGATAGCTTCTTACAATGTTACAGTCTACAGTATTTTTCTGTTGCAATTGGGATATTACAATAATTAACCCCTAAAAAAGCAACGGAATCACTACCAGACTGCTGTAGTGTTTGCGATGAGGAAAAACGCTGCAGGGGCGAAGCAGTGGCGCAGTAGGTAGTGTTGTCGCCTCACAGCAAGAAGGTCACTGGTTCGAGCCTTGGCTCAGTTGGCGTTTCTGTGTGGAGTTTGCATGTTCTCCCTGGTTCCCCCCACAGTCCAAAGACATGCCGTACAGGTGAATTGGGTAGGCTAAATTGTCTGAATGTGTGTGTGTGTGTGTGTGTGTGTGTGTGTGTGTGTGTGTGTGTGTGTGTGTGTGTGTGTGTGTGTGTGTGTGGATGTTCCCCAGAGATGGGTTGCGGCTGGAAGGGCATCCGCTGAGTAAAAACTGGATAAGTTGGCGGTTTAGGGGCCATCACAAAGCCCTAATCTCAATCCTATACAAAATTTGTGGGCAGAGTTGAAAGAGCAAGACAGCCAACAAATCTGACTCAGTTACACCTTTTATATCACAAAGAATGGACTAAAATTCCTGCAAACTATAATGAGAAGCTTGTGTAAGGATACCCAAATCATTTGACCAAAGTTACACAGTTTAAAAGCAAAGCTATGAAAAAATACCATGGAAATGTATTTAAACTTTTGACTGTCAAGAAATTGATAAAAAAAATATTATAAAATTATCTCATTATTCTGGCATTTAGCAAATGTAAACCATTTAGATAATCCTAACGTACCTAAAATAGTAAAAGTTTAGTATGATTTACCATTAGACATAAAAAAAAAAAAAAAAAAAATGGTTATGTTCCTTTTTTAGAGCATGTAAACTTCTGGTTTCAACTGTGTATGTTATTATGTGAATATATATATATATATATATATATATATATATATATATATATATATATATATATATATATATATATATATATATATATATATATATATACGTATATATATATATATATATATATATATATATATATATATATATATATATATATATATATATATATATATATATATATATTGGACCTCAGTGTCAGATGATACTCCAGAAATTATTCTAAAATGCTTACATATTTTTTTTTTTTTTTTTAAGTATATGTATGATGGGCACCTTGTGGTTGAACTTGTTATTGCTGTCCAACAACAACTTTTTGCAAGTAAACATAGGTTGCCAGATTGATGAAACATACAGAAGCGAGCATGCCTGATGATAGAGCCTTACACTATATGCTGCTCAACTAATGTTTATGTTTGTAACAATGGTATTATTTGCTAAAAATAAGTATTATTATTATTATAAAAACTCCTGTGTATTTAAAAAATTCTGAATCTGCCTCATTTTAGAAGCTGCTACTGTCCTCTGGAGATCAGATTGTCAGCTACGCCTGCACATTTTTAAGGGAGCTTTTAAGACTGCAACAAAACACCAGTTTAACTGCCAAGGCAACCTGGGCTGTTGAAATACAATTGTGTAAACTGACAGTGGGCGGAGTTACACCAAAACAAACACAGATAATTACACGGAATGCTCAGAGGCTCAATAAACAGATTTAGCATTGTTTTTCAGATGCTGTAAACAATGTATTGACTTGCAAAAGCATGTTTTTTTTTTTTTTTTTAATATCTAGAAACATTTTGAAGAGTCGGAAATATCTCTTATGTGCTGTTGAAAATGTTTTCATCATCCAATCTGGGGTAACTTTAACCACAACAACAAAATAATAATAATAATAATAATAATAATAATAATAATACAAATAATAATAGTAATTCATTCATTCATTCATTGATTTTCAGCTTAATCCCTTCATAATAAACAATGGAAGCTTGGTGGATGAGGGTTAGAAACATAGTTACTGTGTTGATGCAAATTGCTTTTTATTAATGCAAATCTATATTATTATGTTTTTGAGCTCTGTGCTTATGTTGCTGATCTCTGCAACGCTATTTTACAGATTTACTGTTTCAGAATAGATAACTGCTTCATGAAAACATAACCATTAGTGCTCCTGCTGGTTCCCAGGTTGTTTCAGTTCAGCTGCGCTAATAAGTTGCTTGAGTAGCAAAGTCCAGCTATCCGTTTGAGACTTGTTAGTGTACTTTTATAGATTTTTTCCCCTTTCCTCAAATCTTCTTTAATGATTATGGTGTGGACTGTCATAACCACAGTCCTGTTATCAAGCAACCTCTGTTCCTACAAAGCCTTTTTGACAAGCAGAGAAATGGTGACAGTTAAGTTTACCCAACATGACGTGTCTTGTGGCACAATGATCAAATTAATTAACAGAATTATGCTAATTAGGCTAAATGGCTGCGGTGGAGTTGCAAATGGTTTGTTTTGACAGATATTTGCTTGTTTGTGCATTTTGTGTCAATTAAGCACATTAATGAACATAAAGAATACACACAACAGTTCTATGATCACCATGATGCTCTTTTTGTCTTCATTGCTCTCTTCTTCTCTGTGTTTGTGGGTAATTAAATCAGATGCATGGCAATTTAGATGTCACTCAGCAATTTAAAGCAATCTATTGAATTCTTGTTAAAAGTAATGATTCACACAATAATTAAAACCTGTCATCCTTCAATGTTATATTCTGACAGGATTGGCATCTATGTATTTAGAACTAAATGTATCAGAAATTAGGTTTCGGACTTGGAATACAGTGGGGGTTTTGAATTACACCAAGCTCAACATGCAGTTGAGAATATTTCAGCTTCACATCGGGCTACTAGGCCCATGAGTCCGCCTTAGCATGTCAGTCTGCTGACACTGACCCAGCTTTGAGCTCCTTTGGCTCCACTGTCGGTCATTCCACAGGTTTCTCTGACATTTTTTTTTTCTACAGCTGAAAAGCAAGGGTAAGTCTGAGATTTTAATGTATTAATAGAGATTCTAAATGAATACTTACTAGTACCGCTGTGGAGGATTTTAACCTGACCATTATTTACTCTTTACGTTTTCTATGGTGATGCGTCAAGTTTATCACGTGACATACTGCCACCTCTATATGATTCTCAAATATCTATGGAAACTTGTATATTAAAGTTAATGAAGCAAAAATAAATTTGAAAACACTAATACATTCTGATTTATGACAAGCGCTGTTTCTACCTCTTGCTGATTGCTAGTCATTATGAGAAAGTAGATTTGAGTTAAGCAAACAAGAGTTGCACTGGAAATTTTAATCACACCAGTGTGATTGTACATGTCAGATTTATAGATTTATTTCAAATTTTTTCTTCTAATACAGACAGACAGACAAACAGATAGACAAACAGATAGATAGATAGATAGATAGATAGATAGATAGATAGATAGATAGATAGATAGATAGATAGATAGATAGATAGATAGATAGATAGATAGATAGATAGATAGATAGAAAGATAGATAGATAGATAGATAGATAGATAGATAGATAGATAGATAGATAGATAGATAGATAGAGTTATTTTGGTGCAAAACTACTGCACTGTGTTTGTGTTATTTTTATCTTAACTATTGGTAATATTTCAGTCACATTGTGTTCATATTTTAAAACTGTTGATATTGAGTAAACCAACACTTTTGAAAATGTTGAATTAACACTTTGTGTGTGGTTTTCATATACAGTTGAAGTCAGAATTATTAGTCCCCCTGAAATTTTAGCGCCCCTGTTTATTTTTTCCACAATTTCTGTTTAATGGAGGGAAGATTTTTTTCAGCACATTTCTAAACATAATAGTTTTGAACTCCTATTTCTAATAACTTATTTATTTTATCTTTGCCATGATGACAGTTAATAATATTTTACTTGATGTTTTTTAAGACACTTCTATACAGCTTAAAGTGACATTTAAAGGCTTAACTAGGTTAATAGGGTGAACTAGGTAGGTCAGGGTAATTAGGCAAGTTATTCTATAACGATGGTTTGTTCTGTACACTATTAAAAAATAATAATAATAAAAATAAGCTTGAAGGGGCTAATAATTTTGTCCCAAAAATATTTTTTAAAAAAATTCAAAACTGCTTTCATTCTAGCCGAAATAAAACAAATAAGACTTTTTCTAGAAGAAAAAAAATATTTTCAGACATACTGTGAAAATTTCCTTGCTCTGTCAAACATAATTTGGGAAATATTTAAAAAAGAAAACAAAATCAAAAGGGGGCTAATAATTCTGACCTCAACTGTATATATTTATATACACACACATTCAAAGTGTTAAAAAAACTCACTATAACAATTCCCTATTTTATACTTGGTGCTTTGACATTTCTCTGCAGCTCCACCTGGCTCTATTTAACACCCAGCTGAACATGACATCAAATGAAAATGTATGTAATCTACTCGCACAAAAATGTTTAAAGTCAATGCAAACTGGCCTGCACAAATGACGCTCCAATAGTGTCTTTGTGCACGTTCATTATATTCAACTTGAGTGTGAAATTTGTTAAAAGCATCCCACAAGTAATCTAGATGGAGGCTTAACCTGGTAATTCACATTTGGTGTGAACTCATTATACTAAAAGTCCACCCTGCTTTATGTCTTATATTGACTATTAACTACATCTCTAACCACATGATTGTTTTTAGAGCCGCTGTCAATAGATGTGGGTTTCCTACATTAGCATTAAACAAAGCAGGATTTAGTTTGGCATTTTCAAATGTCCCATCTGTCATTCATTAGCAGCTCAAAATTATTAATTTTTCTGTAGTTCTGCTTCTCTTAAATGTGACAATGTTTTGGAGAAAGGTAATGACTTGTGTCTGATGATATCTGTCGTTGTTATTTACTTTGATGGGGTAATGTAGGTCACTTAACCTGATAAAAGGAGTCCTGTAAAAATAATGCAGAGAAGTAACATTTTACATTTAAGCAAATGCATGCATTGAATTGTTACTTTAATATGTTATAAAGAAAGAAACTTACAATTATTTGCCAATATGGGTTGCGGCTAGAAGGGCATCCGCTGCGTAAAAAACTTGCCTGGTTAGTTGGTGGTTCATTATGCTGTGGCGACTCCTGATTAATAAAGGGACTAAGCCGACAAGAAAATGAATATTGAACTAATTTACCAATATGTCAAGGAGTAGTAACATTTATTCAGTGTTTATTTTAGCGTCATAACCACTTCTTTTAGGGCAGACATAAGGTAAGTTTAACCCTCTTGATCTACAGACTGAGGATAAACCTACTGGGAAGGTAAACTAAATATAATAGTATACAATGGTTCCTGATTTTCTTTTCATTGCTGTTAGATTTCAGTTTTCTTGCTTCTGATTGTCTTTTTGTTTCCGTGGTTACTAATCATCATCACCTGGTTCTTGTCATGTATGTAAATACCATAATAAGTGCAATTACCATATTTATAGTAAAACACATTCATGTTGTTGTACAACTCAATTTCAAGAGTTATGAGTTACATCATGCAACGTGAACAACTTACAAATGAGTTGGTAAAGTGGCACAGTGTTCAAGCATTGGCATAGGTGCCATAGAAATACAAGATGACATGAATGCATGCTATTTGTCATGTTTCTTTTATTTTTTCTGTTCACTGTTTGCTATCGTCCAAATGTAAAGTGGATATGCTTTGGTTTTCTCCAAAAATACTAGTCATTAACTGAATTGATTTTCATAAACATTTATTTTAATGAATCTTCAATAACCAAATGGCTTAAAAATAATAATTGTTAAAAAATTAAAGGCATAACATTTTTTTCCATGAAGATAACCGCAAAAATGCTATAAATATAACATATTTTGCTGATTTATGTACCTACATGATCCCAAATGTTTTGAGGAATTTTAAAATCCATAAAACAAAATAATAATAATAATAAAATAACTCGTGACACATGAGTGGTGGCATAATAAAAGCTCTGCTGCTTTTGTGCCACATCACACTTGACATCAGCAATTGCTTAAGAATTCTCATTTTTATTTTGGTTCATATTATTCATTCATTTTCCTTCGGCTTAGTCCTTCATTTACCAGGGGTCACCACACCACAATGAACCACAAACTATTTTAGCATGTGTTTTGTGCAGCGGATGCCTTTCCAGCCATGACCCAGTACTGGGAACCATGCATATACTCTCGCACTCATACACTACGGCTTTTTTATTAATTCAATTCACCTGCACTGCATGCTTTTGAACTGTGGGGGGAAACTGGAACAAACCCACATGAACACAGGAACAACATGGAATCTCCACAACGAAAATCTAATTGTCCTAGCTGGGACTCGAACCAACAACCTTCTTCCTGTGTGGCGGCAGTGCTAACCACTGAGCCAACATGCCACTTCATACTAGCATTATATTAAATGATTTTACAGTCACTGCATCATCAAACTGAACTATGACTTTGTTTGTTGTAAATACACTCCCTCTAGTGGAGAAAATTTAATATTGTGCCTATAATGTGAACCTTTATTTTTTCCTCTTCAACAAAAGCTCACTAGCTATATCATTACAGGATTATACAATTCTCAAAAATATTGTCCAAAAAAACTGGCACTGAGAACATAACAGTATAAAAGCTTCATTAAAAACCTATTCTGAACATGAAAAAAAAAAAAAACTCTTCTTTTTGAGTACAGCTTTGTGGTGCTTCTCATAACTAAAATAGCCTCTGTCCATTTAGTACTGCTCTATTAGGTCTCTGCTTGAACATCCAGGAATAAGCTTGCTTTTTCTAGGCTTCTACATTTTCGATATTTACACTCTCTCTTGCTTTCAGGTGTCGCCATTTGAAAACACCACAATTTTCCCATGCTGCCAGCCAGCTATGAGGTAAATTTGACAGCCTCCTCTTCAGGTAGTGGAGCCTGGTGACAGCTGTGATTGCCCACAGCTAGATCTCACAAAAATAATTAAACCACAGGTGCTGCTTTAAAGATGAATTCACACGTCAAATAAGCAAACAACGGGTTTTTGGGTGGTTTTGAGACATTTCTTTTAAGATGGACTTATTATGGTTTTAAATAACCCCTTAGACCAGGGGTCACCAATCTCGGTCCTCGAGGTCTTGGGTGCCCTGCAGGGTTTAGATCCAACTTGCTTCAACATACCTGCCTGGGTGTTTCAAGCATACCTAGTAAGAGCTTGATTGGCTTGTTCGGGTGTGTTTGATTAGGGTTGGAGCTAAAACCTGCAGGACACCGGCCATCCAGGAACAAATTTGGTGACCCCTGCTTTAGACATAACAGCTAACTAAAGAAATAAAACAAAACATGTAACCGTCTTTACATTTTGTTGTCCTGTAAAACTTTTTCTATCAAATGGATGTTAATAAACATTAGTCAGTGTTTTAATATGTTGCAGTTGCTCTATTTAAACTAAATTGTGATAAAAATATGGACTAAAATATGGAGTTAGTTGGAAAGTTTGTTTGATCTATGATTTTGTAAATTTGTTTTATGTATAGAATTGTTGAGAATGTGTGTGTGTATATTTTAAGTGCAGAATATTGACAACCTGGGACTTATATATACATCTTTATTTATACACCTCTCTCTCTCTCTCTCTCTCTCTCTCTCTCTCTCTCTATATATATATATATATATATATATATATATATATATATATATATATATATATATATATATATATATATATATATATATATATATATATATACACACTCATCTGCCACTTTATTAGGTACACCTGTCCAACTGCTCATTAACACAAATTTCTAATCAGCCAAACACATGGTAGCTCACATTTAGGCATGTAGACATGGTCGATATGATTTGCTGCAGTTCAAACTGAGCATCAGAATAGGGTATAAGGTGATTTAAGCTTCACGCACAACCATCTCTATAGAGTTTACAGAGAATGGTCAAAAAAAAAAGAGAATATTGAGCGAGTGACAGTTCAGTGGGCGCAAATGCCTTGATGCTAGAGGTCAGAGGAGAATGGCCAGACTTGTTTGAGCTGATAGAAAGGCAACAATAACACATATAACCACTCGTTACAACTGAGGTATGCAGAAGAGCATCTCTGAACACACAACACGGCAAACCTTGAGGCGGATGAGCTACAGCAGCAGAAAATCACACCAGGTGCCACTCTTGTCCACTAATAACCAGAAAGAGGCTACAATTCACACAGGCTCATCAAAATTGGACAGTTGAAGGTTAGAAAAACGTTGCCTGCAACTTTTTGCAGCAATATTTGGATGGTAGGGTAAGAATTTGGCAACAACAACATGAAAGCATGGATCCATACTGCCTTGAATCCATGTTTCAGGCTGCTGCTGTGGTGTAATGGTGTGGGGGATATTTTTTAGCACATTTTGGGCCTAATAGTACCAATTAAGCATTGTGTCAATGCCACAGCCTACATGAGTATTGTTGCTGACCATATTCATCCCTTTATGACCAGTGTACCCATCCTCAGATGGCTACTTCCAGCAGGATAATGCTCCATGTCATAAAGCACGAATCATCTCAGACTGTTTTCTTGAATATGACAATGAGTTGGCTGTACTCATATGGCCTCCACAGTCACCAGATCCAATCCAATAAAGCACCTTTGGGGTGTGGTGGAACGGGAGATTTGCATCATGGATGTGCAGGTGACGAATCTGTAGCATCTGCTTAATGCCATCATGTCAATATGGACCAAATAGTTTTAATATTTCCAGTATCTTGTTGAAACTATGCCACAAAGGAATAAGGCAGTTCTGACCAACTCCAACTAAGGTGTACCAACTCTAACTCTAACGTCTTTAGAGTTTGGAAGTCAACTATTGTTATCAAAGTTGAGCTGATGTCGACTTCACTGTTGACGCCGTCAATATGCCACAAGCAACAATTTGCAATTTATTTGCAGAAAATATATACACATACTGTTTGACAGCTCATAACACGTTGAAAAAAACAAAAAAAACAATCCAACACTACCAATGACTACATTTAGGACAACACAAATGCATTGTCAACACTTCATTACATTAATAATGCAACATTAGCACCCGTCTAATTTTACTGCAAAATAAATGCAGTCAATACATCGATCACCGCACATCCTACTAAGAGTGTAACAATAACAGATATTTTAGAGCAGAAGTAATGCATACGTTGTCAGCACACAGATTCACATGAAGCTATTTCATAACATAACAAATCTTAAGCCTTATTACACCGCCAGAGACTTGCTCATGCGCATGTTTTACCGATATGATGGTGCATGCTAGAAAGTTGCTCAAAATCCTGCTAAGGTCGGGCATTTTTCACAGTTACTGCTCATCTTGGTGATCATATCTATCTATCTATATAAAATAAAAATTACTTGATTTATTTCATTTATATACATTTATATATATATATATATATATATATATATATATATATATATATATATATATATATATATATATATATATATATATATATATATATATATATTATACAGTACCCCAAATTCGTTACTTCAGTAAAATAACATTACCAATGTGTATATGATTATTTATATGTAATTAGAACTTGGCACTCACTTGCATCTTATGCAATCAGACATGCACTCTGCAGCACATTCAAGGCCTGATGGAGGCATAATGAATGCAAAATGTGAACTGTGCCTTTGTACAGTAGTTACTTGTGTAAGCATACAGCACACAGACTACAGTCCTTCAGCTCAGCTTATCGAATATATAAACACCAGCTGTAAATCATCATCAGCCTTTTCCTTTAATGACTTCAGCTAGATCTATTTATAGCACAGATCAGAACATGCATTTATTTACCAGATTGATGTTTGCGCGTCAATCTTTTGTTATTTGTCAGCTCTGTCCCTGACACATCTCATATTCTAGAATATGTTAAATGCTGTCAGACTCACTTGAGAAGAAGAGATATATTGAAATTGATGCTCCAAACCGGCCTGACAAGTGAAATGAGATGGGAGAGAGTGTGGTTTTCGATCATGTCCTCACTCCAACATAAATTGTCAGGCTTGCTGAAATTGGAGATGGATTAGATTCCGGGGTTTATGATGGCAACCTTGGTTGTTCTAGTGCTATACATTAAAGTAATATCCTTCAGATTGTTGAGCATGATAGATAATTCCCATAGATTTATGCATGCATGTTTGTGACTAAAGAAAGTAGATTTTGAAAGCTAACGAGCTTATAGGCATAACAACAACACAATGGGAAGTAAACAGATGCTAGAGATTCATTTATTAAGCACCATGTCTTTCTGCAGCTATAAAAGTTCTTTAATGAGTGCAGACATGAATAAATGTACTCAATGAGTAAATTGTATACAAAAAGTTTGCCCGGGTGGCATGTTTTGTGTGTGCATATAACAACACAAATGATTTCAAGTTATCACTTGAAAAAGTAATGTGTGTGTGTGTGTGTGTGTGTATTTATGGACATTTTTGTCATGGAAATATTAAAGATTCCTACTATGGCTATGCTTGACTGTCTCTCCCTTCCAAATCAGTAGCAATTATTTTGTGAAAAACTCAAGTCCAATTCTCATCTTTTGTGTGTGTGTTGACTCTACTAATTTAAATAAATATTTGTATGACACATCAATGTTTCAAGATTATTTGTATTTTTAGTTATAATAACAAAATATAATGTGTCTGTCACTACTTTTTGGCCAACTCTGTCTCTTATTAAAAGCCAACATAGGCTTATTCTGAAAACGTCCCCCATATACATTTCTGGAGCTCGCGAATTATGTACCCAAAGGCACATATGGCTGCATTTTGTCTTTAAAATGAATGCTTTTTGCGCTAGCAGCTGACCGCTTACCTCTGTATGGACTGCTTTCCTGCTTTTACCAGGTAGTCCAGTGGCGTGCAGCGTGTGTCGGCATACTTGAGACGCAGTGAAGAGTTGACCATGACGACGGAGTTCGTGTATGGCAAAGAAAGAAAAACAAAAGCAAAAAAAAATAAATAAATAAACAAGTTAATAACAAGGTGAAATGTGGTCAAATCTAAAAACGTGGTAAAAATCAGGGGGCTTTCTTTTTCTGGATTGCTTTTCAAAACACTGTCGGTTGGGTTTAGGGAAGTGGTTGGGCGCTGGTCGATTAATGCTTTTGAAAATACTATTGGTTGGGTTTCGGGAACAGGGTGGATGGGGTTTTCGATCGGTTAGTCAGTCAGTAGCAGCCTCTGGTGGATCAATGTGAGAATAGCAGGCGCAAATGGCATTCGCAAAAAAAAAAAAAAAAACATGTACACAGCGCCCTTAGGTGGATTCACAAAAAACAAAAACTGCAAAAAAGCTCCTGGGACATATTTGGTGCTCCCTATGTATGTATATAGGTGGATGACAGGTGGAGTCCCACAAGGTTCAATTCTGGGACCTCTCCTGTTCATCCATTATATGCTCACACTGGGCCAAATAATGAGAAAAAAAAAATCTTCTACCACAGCTATGCTGATGACACTCAGATCTACTTAGCCTTATTGCCTATTGACAAAAGCCTCATTGACACCCTCTGCCAATGCATTGATTGAATTAACAATTGGATGTACCTAAACTTTCTTCAGTTAAACAAAGAAAAAACTCAAAAGTCATTGCATTAGATAAGGTTTTCAAGATAAATGCATACCTTGGCCCTAAGGGTCAAACAATAACAAAATAAGGTCAAGAATCTTGGTGTGATTCTGAAGTCACTTAAGAGTTTCAGTAGTTATGTTAAAGCAGTAACTAAATCTGCGTAATATTATCTCAAAAACGTTGGAACAACTAAATGCTTTGTTTACAGTGAAGACTTAGAGAAACTTGTTCATCCTTTTATCAGCAGCAGGGTGAATAACTCTAAGGCCTCCTCACTTGCCTTCACACACAAAAAAAAAAAAAAAAAAATACAGTCAGAAAGTTGCAGCTCATCAATATTTCTGCTGCCAGGATTCTGACTAAAACCATTAAATCAGAACACATCACACCTGTCCTCACGTCTTTGCACTGGCTCCCAGTTACATTCAGAATATATTGTAAAGTATTATTACTTGTCTATAAATTACTAAATGGCCTAGGACCTCAATACATTAAAGACATGTTCACTGAATACAAACCTATCAGATCCCTCAGATCTGTAGGATCATATAAACTAGAAATTCCTAATTTTCAGTCAAAGCAGTTTGAATCTGCATTTAGCTGGTTAGGTTAGCATCTTAAGCTAAAGCACAAGGTATTGTCAAATCTGTTTGAGATTTAAACTAGTTAAACAACATATAGCAACATAAATGACAAAAATAACGGTTACATAAGAGATACATATAAACAGAAAATCTGTACAAACAAAATATTTGACAAGATCAAAAGTAATAATCCAGGACAAACAGTTTTTGACTGAGCTCCATGTATGCGAGCTGTTAAACGTAACATAAAAATAATGTCACATTTAAGGATTTGAAATTAATAAAATCTAATAATATTAAATAGCATTGATAAGTTTCAGTTAAGACTCAGTCATTCATTCATATCAAATTTTACATTTGTTGTACATAATTCAAGCGGGGGAGAAAATAAAAGTAATTTATTTCCCAGAATTGCTGGTGACCGGATTATTTTTTGACCATTCTCAAATAACCCTATAAGGTTGTGCATGAAAATCCTAGTAGTTCTGCTTCTGAATTACTCAGACCAGATTGTCTGGCAATTAAAATCACCTTACTCAAATTTCTTTTCCATTCATATGGGTAGCTTGAACTTAGGCAGATTGTTCTGGTAACATCTACATGCCTGGATGTTTCTATATGATTGGCTCATTAGATTTTTGCATTATAAACTAAATATAATTGTTTTGCGTGTGTTTACAGACAGAGTTTTATTTTTTCCTTCTTAAATCATAAGTTTATATCCTGCATCTCGCTTAGCTGAAAAAAGTGCAGCACTCACTTTTAAGGTAGGCCATCCATGCCACCAGCTGTCATATAAAGCTATTCACACAATGAATCATAAAATCATAACATTGAGACTTCCCACTGAAGGTCACTCTGTGTAATACACAGCCTGGTCAGTGCTGCCCCATAGCCTTCAATAACAGCCTCTGTGCAAACCTGCATTAAAGTTTGACAGCTACTCAAAACAATCCCCTTGAAAAGTGCTGCTCAAACTGTTAAGGCGGGAATAACATGGGACCTTGTTAAAAAGTTAGCTTTTTTCATAATTCTGGAATCCCTGTGATACTCACTGGAATAATAGTTACATTTATAGTATCTTTCTGGATTAAACAATCTCATCAAGGTTGGGTCAAGTTTCTGAACTGTCAAATGTTCAGACTGCTAAACAATTAAAAGGTTGGACTTGTTGAAGTTTATTTATAAACTAATTTTGAAAGGATCACATGCTTATTATTGCTTGCAGCCGGTCCCACATTATTATATTTATGATTCACCAATCAGATGATTCCTGAGACACTATAATTACCCCAAGTTCCATATAACAGCTATTTTCATTTTGAAGAATCCCCTCTTCCACCCCTGCTCCTTTCCTAGATAGGTGGCATGGTGGCTCAGTGGTCAGCACTTTTGCCTCACAGTAAGAACGTCACTTGTTGTAGTCCTGACCAAGCCACCCAACGTTTCTGTGCAAAGTTTGCTCGTTCTCCCCATGCTCACGTGGGTTCCCCGGTTTCCTTCCACTGTCCAAAAACATGCAACTTAAGGTAATTAACTAATCCAAATCGCCACATGCCCCTAGTAAGCATTTATCTCTTAAAGGGCCATGAAACCCCTTTGTTTCAGCAGGGTGGTTTCACACCTCGAGTTTGGAAAAAGTCAGGAAAGTGGGTAAGTCTTGCTCTGTTTGGGTGGGAGTGTTGGGGGAAGGAAAAGGGGAAGGATTTAAAAAAAAAAAAATGGAAGTTTCCATTAGGGCACGCGCTGATTTTCACAGAGGCAAAACAAACACACACACAGGGGAGAAACACAGTGACCGTGTTTAATGACGGTGGAATGTTTGATACCGCACATCTTATAAAAGGAAAAAAAAAAAAAACTCTGCATTTCTCCATAACTCAGATGCACTCGGTAGGTCAGAAAGCCGTGTGTGTGTGTAGACAATACTGTCACAAAAGACTGCGAAAATTAAACATGATGGTTGGTAATAGTTTGCTTGCAGTGATCACGTTTACACCCAGAGAGCAGCATTTACAGCAGATCTTTCAGTTCATAATATTGTAGTGATATCAACATAAACTAAGAAACCATTTTGATTAAGGTGTGTCTTAGTCAAATGAGTACTGCTCACAATAAGAACTATAACTTTGCCATCTGAAAGAAAGGGCACTGATCGCACACACTTACCAAATCTGTAGAGACAGGACTGTCAACACCAACTAGAGCTGCGTCTTTTTTAAAAAGGACACGAGCAGCAAATCCAAATTTCACCATTTACAGATGAGAAAAGCTCGAGTAAAAAATGTTCCGTGCAAACTTATATCTGTTGTGTGTCACGTGCACAGATCCACTTGTGAGTCCAGCTGCGCTCTCATAGAGGGAAAATGAAAACAAAACCTTCACTGCAGCACATTATAAAAGCAACAATGACGACTAGTGTCTCCAAACAACTCTTATTCTATTCCCACTTCTTTTGGCAACACAACGCTAGCATGCATATTAATGAAGTTGCAGCGCATACACAATAGAGCGCACTGATTGGTTTGAACCAAGTCTTGCTCATGAATTAATGCAGCACACTTAGAGACGTTATAAGGCACTCCCAGGTACAGACGACCAGTCTACACTTAATTTTGGTTATTACATTTAAGTGCATTGACATAACATTTCAAAACTTTTTGTTCGTTCGTTCGTTCGTTCGTTCGTTCGTTTATTTATTTATTTATTTATTTGGCAGCTGAGTTAATAAACATATTTTAGGTAAAACATTGTGCTTGTCAATGTCACTCTTTACCCAGCCATGTACAGTGGTACAGAATGTACTACTGGTGCTCAACCCTGTTCCTGGAGATCTACCTTTCTGCAGATTTCAGTTGCAACCCATTTCAAACAGACCTGTCTGTAATTATCAAGTGCTGTTCAGGTCCTATTTAATTGGTTCAGATGTCATTGATCAGGGATGAAGCTGAACTTTGCAGGAAGGCAGATCTCCAGGAAGAGGGTTGAGCAGCCCTGCTGTGCAATGACTGAAAACAAAAGTAAAAGTTCATATTACTGGTTATTACATTTTTAGATGCAATAACATATATATATATATATATATATATATATATATATATATATATATATATATATATATATATATATATATATATATATATATGTATATATATATATATATATATATATATATATATATATATATATATATATATATATTTTTTTTTTTTTTTTTTTTTTTTTTTCAAATATAGATACTAGACTGCTGTAAATTCCAAATCATAGTAACCAAAGCATCTTAGCTTAAACAATGTTGTCACCAAAAAAAGTGTGTAACTTTTTTTTTTTTTTTAATTTTATATCAGTAGAATTTAAGTTATTGGGTTTCACATTAAAAGCAGTACAAAATTACTTTATGTTAATTGTTAAAATATTAAATAATGAATACAGAGTCATTTAGGTTTTGATTTTTGGTCAAGTGCATCCAGAGTTTTTAGGTTTTGGCTCAACATATTAATTTGGTGCATTCCAAATGCTTTGTGTGGACACAATAGTGATGGGAAGTTCGGATCATTTTACTGACTCGGATCTTTGAGTCTCGTTCATCGAGATGAGCAAATCTTTTTTTGAGTCATTTCGTTCATTTGGTTCAATTTGCCAAAATATTATTAAAATGTTACGAATTGCTTCCAAACACATCTACAACTAGGTTGATCACACAACAAATAAGTCATAAATGGAATACTATAAGAAGGAGAAAATAATAATTCATTGTTTACCTGCTCTTTTGTCTATAAAGGTATTGTTGTCTCTTTGCTCAGCTCACCTCACCTCTTCATGTCTTCAAATGTCAGTGGTTCGTTCACGTTGCACTGACAGTCACATATAATCTTAACCAAAGTACACAGTCTGAGCCGATAGGAACCATGATAATTAGTTCACCTTTCGAGTCTTCTGGTTCCTGAGTCGTTCCTTCATCACGTGACAGGATGACTCAAACCTGATAGAGGACTCGAGAGTTGAACGGATCAATTCTTTTTCTGGCTCTAAACGGATATTATTGGCCTGTGAGGAACGAATGACTCAAACCCGATAGAGGACTCGAGAGATGAATGGATCAATTCTTTTTCCGGCTCTAAACGCATATGATTGGCTTCAAATGAACGATACCACCTGCACAAATGTGCGCATGCGCGGAAGAATGAATCACTCCCTGAGAGGACTCATAGTTCAAAATGAACGAATCGTTCAAGAACAACCCATCACAGGGACACATGTTAATTGAATATTTATTGGCAAAGTGAGCCTGTTAGTATTTTTATATCATTTAAAAAAGTATACAGAAATCAAATATAAGAAAATTATTCTGTATATATATAAAAATATTTTGAAATATTCCAATGCATTCCTGGATACTTCATTTACTTTGTTGTAATTTATAGGTTGGGGTTAAGTAAATGTACATGAATCTGTACTTACAATATATTCTTAACAAACACATTTTAACAATCAAATTTACAAAGTGCTCTGTGAATTGTGAGAAGAGTTAGGGTTAGCGTCAGAAAATAATCAGAATTTACTTCTTAGAAGGTATCATGATTGGTGCCTATTACATACACATTTATTTCAGAAAAGTTCCAATGGACTTGATATGCACAAAATGGTTCTAGCCATTTCTGGATGTCAATAATAAACCATTAACTTTTCTGCAGGAGCAGGCTAAATATCTAGTTTTGGGAGATATTCACATTAAACTTCATGTGTTCATATTTGCTTAATAATAAAAATCTCCTGTCATGCACCACTTCACAGACAGTGGAAGTACAAAACATTTCTGACAGTCTATTATGTTAATCTACAACAGCTTGTACTGTGCGTCATATGTCAGTACTCCCTTGCTAAGTCATTGCAAATGCACAGAACTTTCCAGTTCTTTTTGGGTCTGATCAAATGTTTTCATGACTAAATACCAGTGATGATCATACAAGATTTAAACCACCCCACATTCTAAACAGATGAATAGAAAAATACATCGATTATAATTCATTCATTCATTCATTTTCTTGTCGGCTTAGTCCCTTTATTAATCCGGTGTCGCCACAGCGGAATTAACCGCCAACTTATCTAGCTAGTTTTTACGCTGCGGATACCCTTCTAGACGCAACCCATCTCTGGGAATCATCCACACACACACACACTCTACGGACAATTTAGCCTACCCAATTCACCTGTACTGCATGTCTTTGGACTGTGGGGGAAACTGGAGCACCCGAAGGAAACCCATGCGAACGCAGGGCGAACATGCAAACTCCACACAGAAACACCAACTGAGCTGAGGCTCGAACCAGCGACTACTGTACCTGATGCGCCACTGCTTCGCCCATAAATTATAATGTGAACATTAAATGATAAAATGTGTTCTAACTTCTCTTCATTTGGTAAAACAATGTAACTAGGCATGTTTAACTATACATGATATTTAATAGTCAGTTTGAATGAATTCTTCATAATTTAAACTTCTTTTTTTGGAGTTTTTGGTTGAGTGTTTGTTTAAACATATTTTTTTATTGATAAGAGATTTGCACACTAATTAACATAGGCTGTGTAATTGCTGTTTTGTTTGACAGATAAACTATTATTGCTAAAACTATATATATATATATATATATATATATATATATATATATATATATATATATATATATATATATATATATATATATATAAACTAAATAAAAATGTTTAAAATATAAAAACTAAGATAACAAAACCACTAACAAAAAGTAAAATAAAGTAAAATTAACACCATTTTTTGTATACTAAAATAAATTTAGTTTAACAATGCAATTATGTTAATATTTAATACAAATCATTATAATGAACTCACAAAATGTTTCACTCTGTTAAACTTGCACCTTAGTCACTTACTACAGAGAAATAGGCCTTTTCTGACTGGTAAAAAGCACACATTTGGCATTATCAGGACCCATGGAAATATATTTTTTGAGTTCAGTATTATGATTTTTTTGTTATTTAATCAATTATTCCTGTTGTTAATATGTCTAAATAAATGTAGCAGTGAATTCCAATAGTTACAGTCCTCAATGCTCAGGGTAATGGTGACACCAGAGTAAAAATATTCATGAGTCTGAAACTGAAAATCTAGAATTATGTAAGACACGTACGCTTGCACTCTGTCACTTACTACATATAAATAGGCCTTTTCTGACAGGTAAAAGCACACATTTGGCATTATCAGGACCCACTGAAATTCCCTCTTGCATTATAAAGCATAATATTCAACATACATATATTAGAGTAACACACAATGAAAATGTTGCCCCTTTTTTACTCTCATTTTACCACCTAATCCACTGTTTTAAATGCTCATGTGTGATATACAGTATGGTGATATAAATAATGCTTGTGCTTTCAATTAGAGGATAGTCACTCCAGTTTGTACTGTATTTGCTTTTGTTGATCATTCACATCAATTGGGAATCTTTTAATCTATAAAGGGATATGTTTTTTTAATAGAGGGAGGGAAATTGTTCAGGTTTCATAAAAAAGCAAATAAAATAATTAAAAACTCAATATTTAAAAGAGGAATTAAAATCTTATTGGGTAAGCTATATTATCCGTAGTGTATGCGCGTGAATGAGTGTGTATGGATGTTTCTCAGTGATGGGTTGCAGCTGGAAGAGAGTCCACTGCGTAAAACATTACCATAAGTTGACGGTTCATTCCGTTTTGGCAACCCCAGATTAATAAAGGGACAATGCCAAAAAGAAAATGAATGAATAAACGGATTGTCTAAAGGTGCCATGTATCAATTAAAAGTAGGGATGTCCCGATCAGTTTTTTTTTTTTTTTTTGCTGTAGAGTCCGAATCATTTAATTATCTGCCGATACTAAAACCCGATCCGATACTTCTATAATACATAAAAGGAACATCCTGGATCTGTTTCTTTGCTCTTCTTTTATTTAAAGTAACCTAATTTTATCATTCAACAACTCTGTTAACAATCAAGTAATAAATAACATATATTATTAAATGCTGCATAAGCACAAGAAATCCAGTGTTCTCTACAAAGGCAAATGGCAGGTCACTCATTGAAATCATTTGTGCCATGTTGGCTGTGATGTCCTGTGCCTTCACGCTGTCACTGGGCTTTTTTTCAGTCCTCTTCAAACTCTCCTGCAGCGAAAGTGGACTGGTCTTCGGTTAGGCCGCCTGGGTAAACTCACTGTATTTTGTCGGGTGTTTATAAGGTGCCTTATCGGGTTTATTGTTTTAAATTTAGCCTTTTCCTTTTCACCTCTTGCAATCCCAAGTTTACATATCTTATGATTTGCTATGCCAATGTTGTCATCATTAACTTCATAAAACTTCCAGACTGTAGACATACTTGCGCTTTCTGCTTCAGTGTTCTACTTTGCGGGCATTTAACCAATAGTGTCTCTGCACTCTCAGAAATAAAGGTATGCGAGCTGTCACTGGGGTGGTACCATTTCAAAAGGTACACCTTTGTACGTAAAAGGGTCCATATTGGTACATCAAAAGTACCAACAAATTTTAAGAGGAACACTTTTGTACTTTTTAGGTACTATTATGTACCCTTGAGGTATTAATATGGACCTTTTATGTACAAATGTATACCTTTTGTAAAGGTACCACCCAAGTGACAGCTCACGTAACTTTATTTCTGAGAGTGTGCAACAAAGTGATGTCATTCTGCATGCGGTGCTGTTTCTGTGTGAAGCCAAGAAAGAGGTCTTGCTTTATGCCACCGCACAATAACTACAGTGTGTCCCGGGCCCAATTTTCAATCACATGATCTGTTCTGGATATCCCTAACTAAAAGTGTTAATTATTGAGGAATTTCACAAAAAACAAAGACCTATAGTGTTAGTAATAAGTATATTATTTACATTATAATACCAATTAAACATTTTGCATTAAAAAAGCTTGGTTACTGTCCACTGCCATTATATCATACTGCCATTATAGAACTTTGCAGGACATTAAGCAGGACATTACTTTAAATCTTTACATTTTAAGTTGAACTCATACTTTAACTTTATTTTCTTGATCTCCTATAATATGTTTACATACAATACACCATTATTAATATTATTTTTATTAAATTATTATTTAATGACACTCATATGCATATCATCTCACTTCTTAGAAAATACCAGAAGAATTGTTTGATTCGTTTGAAGACTCATTGTTTCTAAACCCTAGCCTACTCTGTTCTGATTGATCAGTTGGCCCACTCTGTTTGGTCTTGGTCAGTATCAAGTGTTGTACATGTAAACAGTGCACACATGCAGCATTTGGGTAACATTTAAGATTGTACACATCAGTAAACCACAAAAACAAATACATCACGTGATGTGTAGATCTAGTGATAATCCTTAGATTATGTCTGTTGCATTGCTAAAGCTACACAGCATCATCACCCAGTCATGTCACAATCATGCTGCATTGAAAATATTGCAAAACTATCGCAATTCAGATATTGAATCTGTAACGGCAGTCGTTTCTCATGGATCATTTCTCCATAGCTCATCAGTGATTAAATAAATGCTTTCCGATAAAGCTCATTTTGTAGTGGATGTCTGAGATATAACACTGAAAATATCCGTTTCACATGATCATTCACACACTCTGCCAAACAATAGTATTTGGGATATGTAATATATGGCCTGTGAAATCCACTTTCCTACATAGTTTGCCTCTAACACTGATCAAACCCTGTCTAGATTCACATGGGGAATTGACATCAGTGCGATTGTCATGACAACATCCAATTACATTGGACTGCAACTCAACTCAAACAAGCCAGCTTTTGACAGCTAGTCAATAATAAACAGAGTACATTTACACAATTTCTAGCACTTTGGTGATGAAAATTCGCATTTTAATACTTGAGATGTCACTTTTCTGATGCCATTATGCACAACTGTATGGTGCATTTCCGTTGCCAAACTGAACAAACAACTTTAGAAACTCAGAGATGTGCATTTGTATGACAATTTAATAACCACACAGCCTCTTTATTTCATAAAAAAAAATAATAATAATAATAATTAAAAAAATAAAATAAAAAAAAACAGTGGGTAAATTAGCCAGGCATTTTCACATGGTGCTGTGAGTAAAACACTGACATTATATATTTGGACAGATATAAAATCTACCCCCTGTAAATGCTAAAAATCCTTTATGTCCCCCTGAGAATCAATTACAGACTGAATAGCGCTTTATATATGGTAATGTCAATGATTAGCAAAGACCAATCTTGTCTCATTTGTCTAAGCCTGTTTTCTCCCAAGGTTTGTTTTCAATTTCTGTCAATTGGTGGAGTTTTGGTCCACTTGCCACTGTCACCTCTGGCCTGTTTGAATGGGGTCAGAGGAGCTGCTCTACAGTGCATTATCCTCCAACATTGACAGTTCCATTCAACTGAAGTGAATCAGTTTTTAATCTAACTAGAACTATACCACTCTCTACTACCTGCCTAAAATGTGGAATATGTACCACAGCCTGAAATAGTGGAATATGAATCTGAATATGTCATAATCTGCATTGTATTAAGTTCTATAAGAATAAAAGGCAACTTAGGCTCATTGAAAATGTATCCAGGGCTACATTTTTGAGAACTGACAAATATGCTGTTTTACAGTTTTTGTTTTTACAAATCCACTAAAAGGGTGCTGTGAACATTTTTGACATGCTCATTTTTCACAATTATTTTTGTGATTGTTTTGTAATAATGATTTTGTAATGGTAGTTCCTAGAAATATATATATATATATCTGTCGGTACAAATCCCTTGTTGATGTCAGAGGTCAGAGGAGAATGGCCAGACTGGTTTGAGGTTATAGAAAGGCAACAGTAACTCAAATAACCACTCCTTACAACAGAGATATGCAGAAGAGCATCTCTGAACACGCAACACTTCAAATCTTGAGGCGGATGGGCTATAGCAGTAGAAGACCACACCGGGTGCCACTTCTGTCAGCTAAGAACAGAAATCTGAGGCAACAATCTACACAGGCTCTCCAAAATTAGTCAATTGAACATTGTAAAAATGTTACTTGGTCTGATGAGTCTCAATTTTTGCTGCAACATTGGGATGGCAGGGTCAGAATTTGGCATCAACAGCATTAAAGCATGGATCCATCCCGCCTTGTATTAACAATTTCAAAGTCTGCTGGTGGTGGTGTAATGGTCTGGGGCATATTTTCATGGCACACTTTTAGCCCATTAGTACCAATTAAGCATTGTGTCAACGCTTTAGCCTACCTGAATGTTGTTGCTGACCATGTCCATCCCTTTATGAACAAAGTGTACCCATCTTCGAATGGCTACTTCCAGCAGGATAATACATAATGTCATAAAGCGCAAATCATCTAAGACTGGTTTCTTGAACATGACAATGAGTTCACTTTAAACAAATGGCCCCCACATTCACCCGATCTCAACCCAACAACACCTTTGGGATGTGGTGGAATAGGAGATTCATGGATGTGCAGCAAACAAATCTGCAGCAACTGTGTGATGCAATCATGTCAATAGAGATCAAAATCTCTGAGGAACATTTTCAGTAGCTTGCTGAATCTATGCCACAAAAGATTAAGTCAGTTCTGCATGCAAAAGGGGTCTAACCCAGTATTATTAAGGTGTACCTAATAAAGTGGCCAGTGAGTATACGTTCTTATGATATGAGATGACGTTCTTATGCAGCGTTCATAAGACCCCTAAACAGAAGCTCAATATGCTTTATACTTTCATGCACCTTAAAAATATTCTTTAAGGCGAATGATTTATTTTTCATTGGCTCAAGTTGTTACAATTAAATGTGAAATAATTTTTTTATTTTTTTATTGGATGAATGAAAGTGTTTTTACAGTGTTCTGGGCTCCGTGATAAAGAATAAGGATTTTAAAACTGCAAGAGAAAGAACAAATACTGACAGAATTTATTTTTTCTTTTTCTGAATGAACCGTCTCAGCTCACTCCTGCTAAACCATTATTATGTGTCATTTTTAAACAGAGCACGCAAATCTCCTTTAATGTACTATATTTTAATTCAATTTGGCAGCTCTACCTCTGCAGGAACTTTATGAGCCCTCATTTATTTGCCTTGACATCTCTATGAACCAGTACACAGTGTTTAATAAGAGGTACACATCAGCGCCTTTGTTTCCCTTACGACAATTTAGATGATGAATGAACAACAATTTGCAGATGGGTTAGCAAGTGAAGCCATATTTTTATTCTTGCATAATGGTTACTTTAATACGAGATTAAATTAAAATATATTAGTGCTTAACATTTAGAAGAAAGCACTTCTTGTCTTAAACAAATTCAAAAGTTTTTGCTCTTAAAACTAGCGTACATAGTTGCCCAGCAGCCGATGATAAACAGCGGGCTGTTGTTTGTCATGATGTAAATGCAGCAAGCCCAATGATTTCAGCCGGTCTCCCAGAAGAGCACTCAACAAAAATATATCCAAACTATGGGCTTGAGCGTACAATGGTGCTTTGCGTGTCACTCCAGTCAGAGTAACTTGACTTCTGAATGACTACAGCATGACAATGCTAACATTCTGAGTGGCTTTCAGGCTTCCAGGTGCTTGGCACTTATTACAGGTCCTCAAAGCTGTTTGGCTCAAACTTTTGTTGTTTTATAGAAAGCCATTTTTTGGGGGTTTGTGACTGAAACTATTGAAGCCTTTTACACCGTGGAGTCACTGTTCTCTGGCACAGATGGTGCTCAAAGGCAGCGCTGTGACAGAAGATGTGCATTAAAAACAACTGTGCTGCCTATACTGTAGCAATGCTGAGGAGTTACTCACTAAAGAAATGTTTACATGATACCATTTTAAACAGAATAGCAGTTCATTTACATGTCAGTGCAGGTTTGTGGGACTAAAAAGGTAAACTTTGAAACTTTTTCTGATTCTTTTGAATTTAAAGGGCTCTATTTTAAGGATCTTGGCGCAAATTCTAAAGCACATGGTGCATAAGCATTAAGGTCATGTCTGAATGGAAAAATACGCTCTGCCCCCTGGTGCATGGTCTAACAGGGTTGTGCTTATCCTCTTAATGAGTTATGGGTATGCTTTGAGTATAATGTGCATTAAAACAATTAGAGTCATCTTCGATTTCCTTTCAGAGTCAGTTGCGTCACGCCATAGGGCATTTGCTATCAACGTGGCAGACTTTTTAAGTGGAAAAACTGAAAGCTTCACTAGTGAGAAAACAGTTAAACAGATCATCTGTGCAAGGATGAAGAATGAGCCTCCTCCATTTGGCCCTTTTACTTTACTCCTTTAGTGGATAAGGAAATGGTGGAAACTCACTACACTGAAGTCATCCATTACCCTTCACTGAAGACATTGATTAGTTTGTGCAAAGATTTGAAAAACCTGACATGAAGACATGAAGGTAGTGGTTTTTAAATTCATGTAGAAAATAATAATGTTTTGTAACATTTTAATCCTTTAATTTTTAATCCTTTAATTTTTCAAAGTTGTGTATCGCTGTACATCCTTTGTGTATTAAGCAATGTGTAAACGTTTTAACCCATATAGGCACATAACTAACGCACTCTGAGCTGGACTTTTAGTTGATCATTGACGCATTCTATTCTAGTTCCTCACAATAGCAAGACACCAACAATGCACCATAACACACCTCCTTTTCCGACCAGCAAACCCATGTGACCACAAAGTGGTGCAAAATGTAAAAATTAGGGTAGTACTGGTCTGAAAATAGCAACAAAAATTGTGCCATACACATTTAGCACCTTATTGTGCCGGGTGTATGATAGGCTAAAAACTTAATTACACTTTATATTTCAGTAACTCTTTACAATAACATTATATTAGATAATGCTAATAAATAGACAAGTTAATGTGTCTACTACAATGAACAATAAATAAATTACAGTATTTATTGTTGCTAATGTCGGTTAATGGGAATGACTTGATTCATTCATTGTTAATTATTGCAAACTTGTAAATGAATGAAATAAGGTTAACCACCTTTAGATATTAAATGCTGTATTGTTCATTCGTAATTTATGGTAGTAAATACATTAACATTAGCTAATACACTTAATATATATGCGTTAACATTATTTTATTATCACCTTTGGAACTTTTACCGTACTTCAGTTTGTCATCTTTAAAACAGTTCTGCTTAAATATATTTATAAATATAAACAATTATGGTGATTGTTTCATTTTTAATTGTAAATACTTCATATGTAATGATCTACCCTGCTTTGTATGCATCCAGATGTACACATGCAGAGGCAATACATGGTAAATGGAAAAAAAAGGGGCTAAAACTTTTTTACAGTTACAGTCACAACAGTTTTACAACACCAAGTAGTAAGAGGAACTTAGTTATGGAAACTGGCTAGTTATAGTTGGTTATAGCCCTGGCTGCTCAAGAACTATATGGTAAACCAACCATTTTCAAATCCTGGTTGCATTTGCAGAGTTATGAAAATCAGAAGTTTCATAGTGACACGTCAGTTTGGCCATAGGAGAAATGATCAGCAGTGAAACTTAAACCACACTGAACTAAACTGAACTTCAACTCTGAAAACTGGACTGACACAGAATCAATTTACTAAAACTTCTAAGATGCTTTGACACAATCTACACAGTAAAAGTGTTATAGAAATAAATAAACAAATGAAGAAGAGAAAGATAGATCATAAACAGGGCAACAGCAACATGAAATGAAGCATTCTACAAAATCAAGGATGGAGGATGCCATGATCAAAGCATTGTTTTCATTGTGTGTCGTGTTACAATATAATAGATATGGAACATTGGACAAATAAGTTATGCAGGGTAGGTAATGTGTAATGTATGAATAAGTAATGCATAATGAAACATCAAAATAAGATCTACAAAGTGATCTATTTAATGGAATTATACAGCAGATTGACACAAATATGCAGTGTTAAAAAATGATATATTTTTAGCACTTGAGTAGCTTGTAGCTTTCAAAACATCTTTAATACTGCTGCCTACCTACAACACATCTCGGTAGGCTTTTATAACACAATGTCTGTCACTTTGCATTATATTTTATTCATTTACTGTAGTTGTATAAATACCATTTTGTGTCACACATCACTTGGTATGTCAAGCCTAAGTTTCTTTCTGGTGCTGATCCTCCAATCATCAGGGTTTAAAGGAGGGAGGAAGGCTGATTTGCAGTACGAGCAGGTAGACTAAATCAGGCAACATGTCCCATATACATTTAAAGTACCTTAAATTATTCCCCACCTGCCTGGCTTTCCTCGTCTGTTTGAAGTGAAGGAAGTAAAAGGATGAGACTTTGGGAGTAATTCTTCATCAGGATTGCATCAGCATGTCGATGTTAGAATTGCCAGCTGGCATCTAAAGGTTATCCTGTCAAAAAAAAAAAAAAAAAAAAACATGTTATGCATGGATCAGAAATTGGATATGGCTATAAAAAAATTAAATAAATATAAATAAATATAAATAAATATATAAATATATATATATATATATATATATATATATATATATATATATATATATATATATATATATATATATATATATATATATATAATAAATAAACAAACAAATGAATAAATAAATGTAATTCCAATGGGTGAAAACTAGATCGACAGTTAGACAGATGGAGAGACGAATAAATGGATCGACAGACAGATAGATAGAGAATTAAATGACATCTCACACATGCACACCGGACTCATGCTTTAAGATATGCAGCCATGCAAGTCTAGGCCAATCTGACTGAATATTCTAATGAGGGTGAATGGAATTTGAGTAAAAATACTTGTTTACCTATACCTACATTTAACTTAATCCTAACACTAACACAAATTAACCCTAAACCAGGGGTCACCAATCTCGTTCCTGGAGGTCCAGTGCCCTGCAGGGTTTAGCTTCAACTTGCCTCAACACACATGCCTGGGTGTTGATTACCTTGTTCAGGTGTGTTTGATTAGGGTTGGAGCTAAAATCTGCAGGAAACCGGACCTCCAGGAACAAGTTTAGTGATCCCTGCCCTAAACCCAAACACCAGATAACCCTAATCCTTATATAACCATCATAAGTGCTCCCCTGTAGAGTGAATTTCTGCTTAGGCTTGACATTTTTAGGAGGATTGAACCCTACATAGATAAATAAACAGACAAACACACAGAAAAAAAGAAAGATATATAGACAAACAGACAGATGTCTTCTGTTAATTCTATTTACTTTTCAGTCACAATATTTATATATGCATTGCATTCGACTACAAAAGTTGTATGAATTTGGCCTCATAAGGGATTTCTTGGAAAGTCATACGTTTTATAACTTTTGTGTAACTTTTTATTATTAGTATCACTTGTGGACTTCTTGTGTGACTGAGTATAAGTGGATTTTGTCTGACAGTGTAAATAAAATGTGCCATGGCTGCAGCAGGCACAACGATATTATGCAAATTATAACTGGTGGTGCAAGCTGCAGCTATGGCAAGGCAAATGTTCCTTTTATTTATTATTGTGCCAAAATAAAAGTATAGTATCTAGTCATTTCGATCTAGAAAAACAGCATTTCTTAAAACTATTTTTCTATCTATTTTAGTACACAGTGTAAGTACAAAAGAGTCTACCCCTAAATAGGAAAATTATCGAAACTGTTTTTGGTAATTTGAGCAAGATGCTAATGGTCTAATTACATCCAATGATATATGGCAAGCTAAGCTAAAAAATTGCTCCTGCTAGACACAAAGATCAGCTGAATGAACTCAAACATGGTAAAACTCAACTGTTTAACTTTAGGAGTCACAGTGCAAGACAGCTACTAATCACAATGAATTGATGTATGAATAATTGACTAAAGAGAAATAAAAATAATTTGAAATTGTTTTATTTTAAAGTATGCGGAAGCATTTTTACCCAAATCTTGGGTTAAGGCATTTGGGGGATATTTCCAGAGTCTTTGGTAGTTTCAACCCAACTCTTTGGGTCAAATCAACTCACAGCAGGGGCTGACTGGGATACCACACATTGTATATTAATTTGTTTAAATGCAATGGAAATAGTGTAACATAACCGCAGATTCCTTGCATTTCAGATAATGAAAATAAGATTTATGCTCATAGCAGCCCTTAGTCAGACCTTTCTGAATTTTAAAATTTATTACTAGCACCTTTTACACATCTGTAATCAAAGCTCCACATTCCCCACCGTACTTCAGTGACGCCGAGTCAAAAAAGCACAGTTGCTGGGTCATCTTTTGCAGGCATTTTTTGGATACAATTAACCTAATATTTAAGTAAAAATAACAAATTATTGGGTAAAAAAACAACCCATTTATGGGGTTAAAAAAAATAACCCAATTACTTGGGTTAATTTAAACCCTGATGTGTTCTGTCCCATATTTACCCAGTAATGGGGTTAAAAACAACCCAATTTGGATAGTTTTTAACCCTGTGTTTTTAGAGTGTGGTAACATGCATTGTATACAATTTAACAAAGCTTAACAAAGCTAAATAGTATATTGATTCAGTAGTAACTCCTTGAAGTGACATTTTACAAGTAAATAACTTATAACTAGTGATCTGTTTATATCATGCCATAGTCCAAGGCTTACAAGTTAACTACTGTGTGTAGTTGTTGGCTTAAGTAGCTATCAGCAGCCATAGTTTTTCATTGTTCCATAGAGTGATACGTAATTTAGCTGGAAAGAGAATAGCAGGTAAGAGTCCACACTTGTAAAGCTCTGCCATGGCTTTTTTGAATTCACTGCACAACTTTAGATATGGGCTGTAATCTTTAAAAATCTGAATCCTGTGACCACAGAAGGTCAGAATTCCTTTTTACAGCACTCACGAACAACCAAATCTTTCACCTGGTAACAATGAAACCGCAGAAACACTTAACGCATCTCTGACCCCTGGGAAGGCTTTATAGCGGGAATTCAGTGCGATCTGTCCAGTTCAGGTTGTGACACTAAAATCTGATCGCCGAAAACCTCCACAAGCAATTCAGAGAAGTAATTAGTTGGCCACAGCCCTTCAATGGGCTCAGGGAGCCCCACATTGCGAATATTCTGCTGCCGGCTGTGCCCATCTAGGTCTGCAATTTTAGCCTGCAGCCACTCATTTCCTTTACTGAGCCTGGAGCATTTGGCCTATAGGTAAGATGTTCGGTCACCTCTGTGAGTCCCGATTCAAGACAACCGATGGTCGTGAGCCACGATCATAGCGTTAATATTGTCCAACCTAGTCTCTCAAAGGCTCTCAAAAGAGGCTTTAAAATCAGGAGCAAGCTCTGAGCTCCTTCTGTAGGTTGCTCATTTCATGTAGCATGATGCTAAAGCCAGGTGCGATAGATGCTTCGGGGTCTTTTTCTACCCGTTTACCCTTTCCTTTCGAAATGTACAATGAGAATATAACACTACGCACTATAAGAAAGAAAAATAAAAAGGTTTGTAAAGAAAAATGAAAAGTTAAAGGGAGCTGGTCGCACACAAGCCTACACTGAATGCGATATAACTGGAAGTCCCAATGAATTGATGGAAACAAATATCCAAACCATTACATTTTAATTCTAGGTTTTTTTTTTTTTTCTTCTTAGGGCTCAAATAAGCACTTCTGAACAAAGCAGTACGTGTATAATTTATCATTACTCTACAGCTCTCATTTATAGTAGTTTAATTGCCCTCTGTAAATATAACTGGATTCACCGCAACCAAAGTAAACCCCTTCTGACTTATTCAGTCAGGAGATTCTTACATTCTTGAGCCTCACACACCGCATTCAGGAATATCATCAACCTTTCATTCACTTGCTCTAGTGAGTGCTAAAACACAACAGACTTAATGCAGATTAAGAACTGCTTACTGCTCTACTCACTCAAGGGTGCCCTAATGAGCCAAGTCTGCCCTCGCTGACAAACTCAATCTATTTCCATACATGTCTAACCTTTGATCGTCCCTTTGAATTGCCACTTGTAAATCTCGGCTCACAGGGTTGTTGCTAAGTGCTTCTTCATTCCCTTTCTTTTTTTAAGTTGACCCTGTCCTCTTGGGCTCGGTGCTGCTGTGACCCGCTCCCAGATCAGGTCTTGGCTCGGGAGGCAGTGGGGCGTGAAATTAAGAGTCACAACAACGTTGCGGGAAGGTGTGTGGTTATATCGTTTCAGATGAGCCCTGGATAATTCATGGCATCGCAGAATGCCTGTCTGCATCTAATGGGCCACTAAATGACATTCGCAATGGCGGTGATGCAACATTGGTCCGCATACTCATAAAGTCTGGGACCTCTGTCGTTTTGGGGCACCGAACCACTCACATCCTTTATGTGACAATAACAGCGGATGTAATTTACAAGCTGCACACAATTCATAAAAACCCTCTTTATACAAAGTATGGAGATGCTTTTTTTGTAAGTCTGATCATACCAGCATGAGATGTTTTGAGTGTGTCCACTTTCATCTACTTCTATTTTTTTATACCTGGTCACTTCATTCATTTTTCTGAAAGGATAAGTGTAAATGCTCTCTGAAATAAATTCAAGATTGATTCTAATAAGATATTTTAAATCGCTTCAGATGGTAGTCTGCAGTGCATTTCAATTGAAATTGGACAGGTCTAAATGCATCTGGCTGTTGAAAACACAAATGCAAATTTCTTCTTTCAAAATGTAATAAACAAATTAAAATAACCTAAAAAAAATATGACGGTCGCATGGTGACTCAGAGTTTATCACTGTCGCCTCACAGAATGTCCCAGCTAGATCAGTTAGCATTTCAGTGTGGAATTTGCATGTTCTCACTGTGATTATGTGGGTTTCCTCTGGGTGCTCCGGTTTCCCCAAAGACATGTGGTATAGGGGAATTGAATAAACTAAATTGGACGTAGTGTGTGTGTGTGTGTGTGCGTGTGTGTGTGTGTGTGTGTGTGTGTGTGTGTGTGTGTGTGTGTGTGTGTGTGTGTGTGTGAAAGTGAGAGTGTATGGGTGTTTCCCAATACTGGGTTGAAGCTAGAAGTACATCCGCTGTGTAAAACATATTGATAAGTTGGCGGGTGATTCCGCTGTGGCGACCTTCAATGAATAAAGGAACTAAGTTAAAGGAAAATAAATAAAAATGAAATAGTCGGATATAACAGAGCTAATATGCAACACACAACGACAAAGCCACAGATGACAGTTTGGGATGTTTATTTTGTTTTATCTTTATTTTTTTCTCATTTAAATTCAATATTTGACTAGTAATTAGCTCGTAAGCAATAACATCAGAGTGTTAAATTAGTTTTAAACGGCAGCTTTAGTAACAACAGAGTAGCATCACACATGCTTTGTAAATGTTGAAGAAAGATATATATATATTTTTTTTTTTTTTTTCCAAAAGGCACAAGGTTTTGTTTTTGGGTGAGTGGGTTATAAATGTAACAAATGTAAACCCTTTACAGTTTTGCATCTGCACAACCAAAATAGACTTTCATTTAGCCTATAATTACAGTAATTGCAGTGCCGCCTTGTGCGCTTGTGATGTTGCTTTACTGGAAAAATAGAGTACCCTTGGGATGTGGTGAAACTGGTGATTCTTGGATATGCAGGCAACAAATATTTCCAGTACCTTGTTGAATCTATGCCACAAAGGATTAAGGCAGTTCTGGAGTCAAAAAAGGGTCCGACCCAGCACAAGTAATTTGTACCTAATAAAGTGGCCGATCAATGTATTTGTTTAGTATATGGCCAAATGTAAATTAATCCTTTTAAACAAAACAGCTTTTAGTAAACTAAATTCATACAACCAAATAATAATAATAATAAAAAAAATAAAGTTATTAAAATAATAAAAACTTTTTGACTATGTGCAAGTATGTGATCAATCAACGCAATCTCACGGCAATTCGTAACTTTTTGATCTAGTGGCTGATTCACATGATCTAATCCACACATTTTGCTCATCACCATCATCAATGACGGTTGGGGTTAGGCGCCACGCCACATTTTTAAAATCGTACATTTTTATATGGCTGAACTCGAATTAGCCACTAAATTATGAGACAAAAGCACACAAAAAATGATGATATTCATACTTTACTGTGTCATACCAAACAAATGGATTTATATTGCACATGGACTGATATGCAAGCCACATGATGTGGGAGCGCTCCTTCAAAAGTGATATAGAGCATGACAAAATACAAACAGAAGTGGTCACAAGAGACACAGAATGCACATGTTAATAGCAGATGGAAGTGGTAGTACATCTCGTCTGACCGCTTGTGATCGGATCAGTGAAACATGTTAATAACAGGGTCAAAATCTGTCTCTTAGGCTACATCTGCAACTTCGTTAACAGCCAGTGCCCTGTTAGAGATGCAGTCTATCATGTTTTGACTATACATTTATTGACGTTTCCCCAATCATGCTTGTTTATTTTATTTATCTGAATAATCAATTTATAGAGGTCAAAGACACTCCACCATTGAAAAACAACCTTGAATTGTTTATTGATTGAATTACATTCTCCCTGGTGGTTGGCCTCAAGTGCTATTTTTTATTTATTTTTTTTTTTTTTACTGCCAAATTTCATAATCAATTTTTCTTTTTTGTTATTATTATTATAATAAATGCAAACAAATGTACACTTATAAGGTACCATAGGCTGTAAGGCTAACATTAGTTTTGTCTTCCTAATTATTATTTCAGACCCATACGGAGAGTTACTGCTATAACAATCACCTGTTTTTCCCCTGTCATGGCTAACGTTAGGCATGTATCAAAAAAAAAAAAAAAAAAAAAAAAAACAACTAAGATAAAGCCAAATAAAGCACTCACTTTACAGAATAAACTGTGATCCATCAGATCTTGTATGTCAGAAAGTATAGTTTACTGCTGAACAACTCATTTTATTACAGTAAAATAAAACAAAATCAAACATTTGGTACTTGAATCTCCGAAGATCAAGCAGTCTGCTTAGAGAAGATGTCAATCACAACTATTAATCATGATACACGCCCCATTTTTATAGCTTAAACCTCTTGAAGTCAAGTGCTATTTTGAAGTTTCCACCAGGATTTTGCCTACTCAATTTCAAAAGCTTCCCAAATTGTCACTTTGGAATTATAAGGTTCTATCTGCATTCTGAATGATTTTAAGATATTGAGCTTCAAAGTTTTTGCATTCCACAGCAAACAACAGTACGTGTGCAATATTTGTTTTTTAATGAAAGGTCTTAAAATGTAAACAAACTATAAAAACAGTATCCCATAATGTAAATAAGTGGTCATTTAATAATAATATGTCATTAACTCAATTTTTAACAAAAAATGTAAGATAGAACCTTATAATTTTAAGATGATGAAATCTGAGTGCAGAGGTGTAAATGCAAAAGTTTGGTCTCATTTTAAAGAAAACCCCTTTAAATTTTCATAAAACACTCTTAGGACCGTTATGCAGATGATGCATGCAAAGACAAAGTGCAAATAATAATAATAAAAAAAAAATTAAAATAAACATGTGCAGAAAGCACTGGTCGTATGTATATCATGTGTAACAGTTGTGAGCACTAGCTGTACCGGTGCTCAAGAAGAATGATAAAATCGCAGATATGCTGTTATGAAATAATGATGGTACTCGGGAGCGATGTATCATTATACCACCGCTCCCGTTCAAAGTACACCAGAATTAAGCCTGGTTCATACTTCTGTGTCGAGTGATTGGTGTGACCCACAGCACATGCCTTGCACGGTGCATGTATAGTTGGCAGTGAGGTTATATTCTTATGTCGAGTTTCTTTATGGAAACATATTCTGTTTTTTTTTTCTGAAGTAGCTAAAACTCGCTCATTCACAGGCGGGAACTGAGGGACATGCAACAGCTTTAATCATATCATAAATACAAAACAAAAGTTTCCTTCTGGAGCTCCTGCACGGGGCTCGACACTATAGTAATGTAACATATTGTAACCTGTATTCTGGAGATAAACATTCCATTTAACATTCCAGAAAACAATCTGGGTGAATCGCCAGGACAATAAAATCACTTGGCGACGAAAAGTCTGGCTTAGTAATCCGTGGTGACATGTTAACAAGTCTGGGAGACTTCACAGAACCACTCTCTGCCTACTTCAAAAGAACATGACAGATAAGATAAGAAAGAAAATGAACTCATCAAATCCAGAACCAGCACAAAACCAATGTGTTATGTTTTGTAAACTTTGTATCTCATTTCTGACTTTTCTTACCTGTGTAACATCTCTTATAACCTGTATGCATGTTCCATTTAGGCCTTTGTAAAGCATAAATATTGTAAGGATATGAAAAATTATGTTGATGTACTTTCAACCCCCCCATGTTTGGTACTGATGGGTTTCTGCTGACATTTTACAACACATGATGCATAGATCGAGACCATAACTCGCATTGCTTTATTCTTTAAAGCCCTGTATTAAATGCCTGTCCGCATGCTTTAGGCGGACGCTCAAATTTGCATACGAGCAGCCCAGAGACAAAGGAAGGTTCGCGCGCAAACTTTCCCCTGAAATCATTGGTCAGAATGCTGTACGGGTTGTCACGTGACCCGCAGGTATAAGCACACTTCCCCCCAAACATCTGGGCAGAAAGAGAACGTCCTAAGAAGAACATCATTGTCGGTGGCCTTCGGGCCTGAAAGTTTTGTCACTTTTTTTACCTGAAATCTCCATTTCCTCGCTTTACTATTTCTCTTTGCTGTTACACGTTCTTTAGACCCGATATCTCCACGTGGTTTACCTTTGTTTTGTGTTTAATGTATGTTTGTGCGTGTGTTTGTTCGTTACGTCTGACTAGTCAATAAATTCCATTTATAATCAAATGAATTGTATTGTTTGCCTCACGAGAAAATGTCACTGAAATACAGATTCCCCTGCCTAGCTATTATAAGTTGTTTAAAACTTTTGAATGATTAATCTACTTCACAAGAAGTAGCAATTAAATTCCCTTTTTCTAAATGAATAGATTACCCAGTCCGCTCGGAAGAGCGGCGGCTCTGCTAGTGTTCGTTTGGTCAAATTAACAATAAATTGATCCGGAATATTAATTATTAATAACAATTCGTTATTGTTGATAATTAATATTCATAATCTGGGAATCCGCTCGGTCGCGCGAGCATGATCATTTACAATCATATGTTTGTTTGACCAAACTGACTGAAGCTTAAGCCGGAATATTAATAATTAAAAATAAACCGTTATTGTTGATTATTAATATTCATAAAATGAGCTAATTTCATGTTACAGTAAACACTTGCTCCATCGTACAAAGCCGACGAGACACAGAGCTTGCATTTTTTAAGAGTTGTGCGTCAGCCACAGCAAAAGCTATGTGACCACGCAACCGCAGCATACATTTGCGATTGAGGCAGAAGTATAAATCAGCCTTTAAGCTACACGTTGTAACCACGGGGAGTGACACATACAACTGAGGTAAGATCCACTATGCAGGTTTATTCGTCGTCAGGCAAGCAATGGTCAATACAGGTGCAAACGGGTATGTGAAGGCAGTCCAGAATGGTAATCATTAACAGGCGAAAGGTCAAAATGCAGGCGGCAGACAAAGACAAGGATGCTAACAAGGCTAAGGTCAGTACAAAGGATAACAACTCAAGGATAAGCGTTGTAGTGCTACTTACAGTGAACAAGACTCGGCAAAGTAAATAGGTGAGTGTGTGGCTTAAATAGTGTGCAATCAGTCTCTGACAATCCTCAGGTGGTGCGAGTAATCAGTCTAGGTGAGGAAGCATGTGTGAGTGTGACCGGAGTGCATGTATGAAAATGTAGTCCATAAATGGCGGATTTGTAGTCCATGGTTATAGTTAGTGCAATCCAGCGATCTAATGGAATACTATCGCTGGTAATCGTGACACACATTAGTACCCAAAAGGTCAAAATTGGTACAATAAAACGATACATCAGCACCTAAATTGTACATATTAGTACCTAAAAAGAACAAAAATTACATTTTGAAAATGTACCACCCCAATGACTCATTTTGCTTTATATCTGCAAATGTTCAACGGACTAAGGCTCAAGAATTAGTTTTGTGATAAAATTAACACTGTGATCGATATTAACACATTAAATATTAAAACAGTGTTATTCAGTGATAATATGTAGTATATAAATTGAAGTTAGTTATTTTAAATTAAAGGGGGTTAATTTGCCTTTATAATTTTACATTTGGAACACAACATGCGTAAAAAAAATATGGCTTTAATTTTCATGCCATAAGAAGTCCAAATTATTGTTTAAAATATATAAACTGATTTATTACAGATGTTCGGCCTTTAGATGTAGATGCATTTTGGGGGATTTTTAAATAAATAAATAAATAAATAAAACACTATGTGCAAAGCACATTTGCCTCAATAAATGTTAATTTCATAAATTTTAAAAATGTTGCTTCATTAAATAACAATTCATTAATGATCTACATTGTTGGTCTTCTATTAGGATGACATTTACCTCATGTGAATCTCTTGTTGAATATGTGGACATTTAAAAACAGTGCATGTTATTTTCTTTATTCTCTATTTCCACCTGGGGATACTCATCCAGAAGTCCCTAAAGACTATGCAGCGCCATTGGTGCGATCCAAGACTTGTGAAGAGATGATTTCAAGGTATCCATAATCCTGGACCAGGTCGTATCCTAATCTGATGATGTAGTGGTCATGGAGAAATTGAGTGCATGATTTCTGAAAGACCACAGTGACAAATGAGTCCCTGCATTGATCCTATAGGCCAGCCTGACCTCCCATCAGTACCTAACCGGCAGCTAGCTCTCTGCAACTCTCACATGGTCGCCCACTGAAGCTAAGCAGGGCTGCGCCCGGTCAGTACCTGGATGGGAGACCACATGGGAAAGCTAGGTTGCTGCCGGAAGTGGTGTTAGTGAGGCCAGCAGGGGGTGCCCAACCTGCGGTCTGTGTGAGTCCTAATGCCCCAGTATAGTGACAGGGACGCTATACTGCTCAGTGAGCGCCGTCTTTCGGATGAGACGTTAAACCGAGGTCCCGACTCTCTGTGGTCGTTAAAAATCCCAGGATGTCCTTCGAAAAGAGTAGGGGTTTAACCCCGGCACCCTGGCCAAATCTGCCCACTGGCCTTTGTCTATCATGGTCTCCTAACCATCCCCATATTCCAATTGGCTTCATCGCTGTCTCCTCTCCACCAATCAGCTGGTGTGTGGTGTGCGGTCTGGCGCAAAATGGCTGCCGTCGCGTCATCCAGGTGGATGCTGCACACTGGTGGTGGATGAGGAGACCCTCCATTGTGTGTAAAGCGCTTTGAGTCCCCAGAAAAGCGCTATATAAATGTAAGGAATTATTATTATTATTATTATTATTATTATTACTCACACCTGCAGCTTCTCCATGATGGACGACTAGCTTCTCCAGCCTCTGATGCCTAGACTGCAGCTCCACATAGGAAGTTTGGCCAGAAGAATAATGGTTGTACCCAACAGAGCCAGGTTTCTCTCTAGGTTTTTTTTTTTTTTTTTTTTTTTTTTTTACTTCATCAGTTGCTTGGACCAGGACTTGTGGAGCTACGCTTCGGTGGATTTACTCTTTAGTGTTTAAACTTTCAGCAAGGCAGTGGCACATTAGGTAGTGCTCATCTTACAGCAAGAACGTTACTGGTTCGAGCCTCAGCTGGTTCAGTTGGCGTTTCTGTATGGAGTTTGCATGTTCTTCATGCGTTTGCATGGGTTTCCTCCGTGTGCTCCAGTTTCCCCCACAGTCCAAAGACATGCAGTACAGGTGAATTGGGTAGGCTAAACTGTTCGTAGTGCATGAGTGTGAATGAGTGTGTATGGACGTTTCCCAGAGATGAGTTGCGGTTGGAAGGGTATACGCTGCGTGAAACATATGCTGGATGGGTTGGCGGTTCATTCCGCTGTTGCGACCCCAGATTATTAAAGTGACTAAGCAGAAAAGAAAATGAATGAATGAATTAAAGAATGTTTGAACTTTCAGTAGTGAAATTTAAACCACACTGAACTGAACTAAACTGAACTTCAACTCTGAAATTTGGACTTTACTCGAACTATGTTAAGCTGCTTTAAAGGGCACCTAGGTTACCCCTTTTTTCAGATTTAATATCTGAAATATCTAATATCTAATAAAGTATTTTGCGTCTCTAGAATGTGTATATAAAGTTTCAGATCAAAATACCCATCAGATTTTTTATTATACCTTTTACAACATGCTGTTTTATACTGATTTCCAGCAGGGGGTGGTTTTGTCGTACTGCGCCTTTAAGACGAGTCTTTCCCGCCCACTATTTCTACATGCCTCCTCCCTCAACTGCGTCAGACAACAGACAGACTTAAAGGAAGAAGGTCTCACGTAGCGTTTGTGAGATACTACAGTAAGAACTAACCTTTACTAATCAGTATTGTGAAGTTGCATTGATGAGTCACACACAATATTGTTACAAAGTTAACGCACGCACACGCGCGCGCACACACACACGCGCACACACACACACACACACACACACACACACACACACACACACACACTGCAGATGAAACACACACACACACATAGGCAGGCAGGCAGGCAGACAGATAGAGTGCGCTTAGCTTAGTTAAGGCTAACCTCAAGTACTGTGTGGATATCTGTTATGCTAATGTAAAAAATAAACCTGATTTAACTTCCACAAACCGAGATTGAAGCGTCTTCTTTTATAAATGTTCTGACACCCGGCTGTGCTGATGAAGTAAAGCTGAAGTAAAACGCTGTAATTAATTACACACATACTCTGTTTAAAAACGCTTTAAACATGTGAAACTTACTCTTAATCACATTTGATGATGATTGCTGATCCTAGCGAACAGAACAGAGCTTTTATTCCCGGTTGCTTTGCATATGTCTGCCTGGTCTTGTTGACATATACACGCGCCTACCAGAACATGTTAATGCGCGCAGCTGTCAATTAATTCGGTGGGCGGGGGGAATCGTACACCTACGTAATGGTGCAATCGATTTGAAAACAGCTCCAATTGGCCGACCCTTTTTTTTGTAGTTAAATTGAAAAAAAAACGACTGGGTGTGTTCATATCACCCCAGTATGACGGTCTATACACTATACCAACACACAGATCTGTCCAAACAGCTTGAAAAGTAGATTTTTTTACCATAGGTGCCCTTTAACACAATCTAATGTGCAAAAAGAGCCATGTAAATAAACATGAATTGAATGTTCAATGATTTTACATCTCGAACACATGCAATATGTATCACATATCAGCTCAGACACTGGTGTGTGCTACTAACTTGCACACTATTAACCAAACTATTACTTAATTAATTTTTTATATTACATTCATTTAAAAAAGACAAATTTAGTCAACTGAAGGCCTGCAGGCATCATGGGAATAATGAGTGCAACTGTGCTTCAGACCATACATGTAAGGGAGTGTTTTATTTTGCTAATAAGTGAAAATCTTATAATGAATTAACAATGATCCAAAAATAAACAAGACAGCAAACAGACAGCAATGAATGATTGCATCATGTGAAGTGAGTCTACTAGGTGTCTAGTCTATATTTAGACAATGGGTAAATTATCATTAAATTCCCCTTGACAACTCACATTTTGTTTAGTATCTTTTAGATTTTTTTTTTTTTTTTTTAAACATAATTGCTTGCTGGAGTGCGTTTTCAAATGTATTAGAATCATTTTCCATGTCTCGAACACATGCAATATGTATCACATATCGACTCAGATACTGGTATGTGCTATTCACTTTCACAGTATTAACCAAACTATTACTTTATTAATTTTTCATATTATCTTCTTTTAAAAAAGTCTAATTTAGTCGATTGAAGGCCTGCAGGCATCATGGGCATAATGCGAGTGCAACTGTGCTTCACACCATACATGTAATGGAATGATTTATTTTGCTAATAAGTGAAAATCAAATAATAAAATAACAATGATCCAAAAATTAATAAGACAGCAAATAGCAATGAAGGATTGCACTATGTGAAGTCAGTCTATTAGGTGTCTATATTTAGACAATGGATAAATCATCATAAAATTTTCCTTGACAATCCACATTTTTTTTAGTTTCTTTTAGATTTTTTAAAACATTTAATTGCTTGGTGGAGTGTGTTTTCAAATGTATCAGATTCATTTTGGCATAAACTAAGATACTATGCATCTTTACTAATGTATAATGAAATCTGTGCTTGTTTACCTACAGTACAGTATTTAATGCTATTCTAAATCTGTATTTTCATTCTTCTGCAGAACATTCATTAGTAGGCTACAAAAGATAAAAGATACATCAAATACTTTTCACCCTCATACACTATAAAGCAACCTTTTCAAATTTCAAATAGCATAAACTATGCGTAAACTATGACACATTTTCGGGTGAACAACTGTATCTCTCAAAGACACGCTGGGTTAAGAGTTCACCCACCATGTTCACCTCAATTTGTGCTGTTTGTTGTGAAAAGACTTTGCTGTCATATTTTGTACATCTCACAGCGGTCATGTTGGGATAAATACTGGTATGCTTGGCTGGTTTTGCAAATAAACTAATAAAAATGCTGAAGTATGCCACAAGAGATGCAGAACTGTGCATGATCGACCAACAATGAGGGTACTTTATGGACTCCTTAAAATCGATCAGCTGAAAACATGATATTTTGACTGTCTAAAAAGTTTTTTTGGCTGTTTGAAATGTGGGAAAGTCTATGTCTACCAGAGTATTTGTATATGTAGGCTTGTCATTGTAAATTTAGACATTTTAGAAGTCATGTTAACCAATCTCATATTAATTTTGAGATTTTATAAAGTACTACTACTACTACATCCATCTTTTCTCTGAAAAGTGGGTGTAGTAGTAGTAGTAGGGGTGGAGCTACTGACTCAGCTTCACTGACTACCACAGACAAGTCAGAGTAAGAAAGATGAGCACAGTGTTTGTCTAGCATAAATCATAAATATCTGTAAATTAGCAGTTTTACATATTTTAAGATTTATGTTTTATCTATTTTTATTAATTATTATTGTATTTATTTACTTATTTCTACATTTAGACTTTAAAAATTTACAAACTTGTTTTATTAACATTTTTAACACAACTCAAAATCAGAGAAAGTTGGACAGTAAAAAAATAATGCAAATAAAAAAAGTTGTGATTAACTAAATTTACTTTGACTTGTATTTCATTACAATATTACAATATGAACAAAATATTTCATGGTTTTTTTGGTCAACTTAATTTCATATGTAAATATACATCTTTTTTTGTCACTCAAACCTGCAACACATTCCAAAAAAAAGTTGGGACAGGAGCAGTTTGGGGCTAGTAATCGGATTAATTAAATAACGATGTTATTTGAAACAGGTGATGTCAACAGGTGATTGCAAGTAGAAAGCAGAATCCAAGAAAGGTCTAGTCCTTTAGGAGCAAAGCTGGGCCGTAGATCGACAGTTTGCCAACAAATACATCAGAAAACTATTGAAATGTTTAAAACAATGTTCTTCAAAGAAAAATAGAAAGACATTTGGATATTTCACCTTTAACAGTGTACAACATCATTAAAAAAAAATCAAGGAATCTGGAGGGATGTTATTGCGTAAAGGACAAGCTGAACTACCATGATCTTCAATCCCTCAGGCGACACTGCATCAAAAATCATCATTCATCTATAAGAGACATCATCACATCAACCTTTGTCAAGTATCACAGTACATAGTTACACCCACAAATGCCAGTGAAGACTGCAATGTGCAAAAGGAAGCCCTATGTTAACAGTGTTCGGAAGGGCAGTTGACTTCTCTGGGCTCTGCAAGTGTGTACTGTGGTCAGATGAATTAGTATTTCAGGTATTTTTGGGAGGAGAAATGGACAGTGCGTGCTATGGACTAAATAATAAAATGATCATCCAGACTGTTACCAGCAAAAAGTCCAAAAGCCTGGGTCTGTCATGGTATGGGGTTGTGTCAGTACCCTTGTCAAATGTAACCTGCACTTCTGAGATGGCATTATTAATGATAAAAAAAGTACATGAAGTTGTTGGAGCACAATATGCTGCCATATTCTCAATGGACACCTATGCATATTCCAAAAAGCCAATACAAAATCACATTCTGCACACATTACAAAGTCCCCAAGAATCAAATGAAAATCAAATGTTGACAGAAAGAAATTAAAGGGTACAAAAGGTGTCACTAGAATGGTGCACTTTCTTACGGTACTTTGAGTCATGATTTTATAGGAAAGAAGCAGCTTTTTTATCATACTAAATACATCATATGTTCTATTACAATGCTACATTGTGCAGTCTAATAAAATATTGAACATCTTAAAGCATATTTTTTACATATTTGCATGTTTTATATAACTATAAAATATTTTCTAAACCTATATAATTAATTTTATACTTATATAAATATTCAGACACAAATTCTTACATGTTGTTCCTTCAAATCAACTCCTCACCCACAGTTAAAACATCTTTAAACAACTTTTTTTTTCTATAACTGTCAATCCAAAAGACCCAGTCCTTTGCTTACATTGAAGCTTACATAGTCAATATAACCAACTGTAATTAGTTCTTGTAAATCATAGATTTTATTCTTAACATTTCAAATGATTTTTTTTTCCTCAGGCAAACATCTACCTTACATATCAAACCCTGACGTATTGAGTGAACTCTTTAACAATGTACATCAGCTTTCACCAACACACAGTGTACCACATATTAGGATACAGTATATCAAGTTATTCATCTTTTATATCACTGATGTCAGGGAAAATACATTAGCTAGCTCCGGGAATCAAGCTTTTTAGCTCTTTCCAGTAGTTAGAAATAATATGTGTGGGAATACGCCATCACAATACCTGCAGTGGGCTGATGTGATGGTTGGTTACCTCAAGAGCTCGAAACTGGAATGCAATGTAATTAATGACTCGATGTTCTGGAGTTTTCCCAATTGTCTGTTAGACATGGGAGATGAGGGTTTGATACCCTTCACTAATTAATGATAGCGAGTGCATGAAAGCTGCAGATCTCCCATGCTTTAAATCATTCATCTGGCTTTCCCTCTGGAATACATGTACGATAGGATTTATGATTGCAGGTATTCCAGGAGAAGCATAAAGTGAATTTATGTGCAATCAATGAACCTTTCAAGATGTTTTTACCTCCATAAAATTATACATCAAAGCAGTTGGTTCAGAAATCATAGGCAGGCAGTCTACCAGCCACTTCATTAGGTACACCTTGCTGGTACAAGGTTAGAGCCAATTTGACCTTGAAAACTGCATTAATTCCTCACTGCATTGATTCAGTAAGGTGCTGGAAACATTGGACTTAGATTAACATCTAGAAACTGACATTCTGATCTAAATTTACATGAATACTGTGGATTTAATGGATTCACATCCCATGATGCAAATCTCCTATTCCAGTACATCCCAATGGATATAGTATATAGAGATCTGGTCACTATGATAGAGTTTAGGGAACTCGCTATATTATATGAGAAAGCTTTGAGACAATGTGCATTATCCTATGGGAAGTAACCAGTAGGTTTCACTGTGGTAGTAATGAGACTGAAGCAGTCAGTATCAATTCTTAGGTAGACTCTGGTGTTTAATGGTATGCAGTTGGTATTAAAGGATCCAAAGTGAGACAAAAATACCCTCAACACTATTAAACTCTCAGCAGGACAAACTATAGATAAAAGTCATAATCGATTAATGTTGTTACTCTGACCATTCTGATAGCATTAGTTAAATTGTAACTGAGTAGATCAGGAAACCTTTACCCAATCTTTCGTTGTAACATTTGGTGGTTTTGTCATACGTTTGATGTTGTTATCTGGCAAAAGTGTGACCTGTGATATTTCTTCTTTGTATTTTCTTCATCTTATGCAGCTCATCTGCTTCAGTAGGTCACCTGTTTCAAGGTTTGTTGTTTTGTGCGTTCAGAATTGCCTGAGTTAAGGCCTTTGCACAGTGAAGTCTGAAATTTTTGTGTTTTCTTTTCATTTGCAAATACATATTAATAGGAAAAAAAAAATTGCAAAACATTTCAGAGTCAGTTCAAGCTGTGACACTTTGTTCCCCTTCTCCAATGTAGAAAAAGAAAGAGGAATAGGCTGCATATTGTATTTACCCAATGCTGCATTGAGGAAGAGTTCAGCTCATTATCAAAGAGCCACACTGGATCATCCTCAAATGTAAAGTTTATGTCAGGAAATCAATGGAATTTTGATATGTTGCTTGTGGTACTTTACACATTCACGAACATAAACAAATCCTGAACAGAGTCTGGCAGTACCACATGAAAATAGATCCTTGCAGGTTGACGTGCCAAAGCAACGGACCAATGGCAAACCATGCTTTTTATTATAATGTCTATGGGCAGTACGTCAAATGTATGGACACACACAGCAAGCACCAGCAGGAGAGAGGTGTGCCAGTCACGGAATCCAGCATAAGGGTTCTCAACTCTCCACCACATTTTATTTTTATTTTATGCACAGTGTTTGTCAAAAATATCTGTAGCTCAACTGATGGCATTCTGTATTTAGCTTTTCACTTGTATGGTGGCTCTTAACTGTAAAAACTCCTCCCAAAGTGCTTATTTGGAAGCGAAAATCAGAAATAAAATTAATAAATCAAACGCAATTTGAATATTTTTATGACTGAAAAAAGTTTCAGAGGCAGTGTGTCAATACGATTGACACAACATGAGGTCAAGTTTATTTTTTAACGTGCGCAAAATTACAGACAATAATCTTTCATTGGAATTCATCTCCATGAACTGATTTTTTATAAAGAGCAAATTATCTTAATGAACTAACATGACAACGTTCTTATAGTTAGTATAAATATGTTAAGACTTTAAATATGCCTCCAATATTCTCAAATCTTTGGGAGAATCGTTTAAACTGCCAAAGTTTAAGTGCATACACAGAAACCCTCAAGGCTTCCCTGTAGTGCTGTAGACAAGGACAGCAGTAATGCATTCTGAGATTTGATATTATGTTCTGCATGTTTACACAAAGCAACCCCTATAAACAGCCCATAGACATTCATGATCAAGATTAATTAATTACACACATGGTTATATATCATCTATCGTCCTCATGGTTAGGAAAACATAAAATAATAATAATAGTTTTACAATGTTGGAACAACAGCAGATGACAATAATACTTTTTTTTCAGATATGTATTCGTTTATGTTTTGTGATGTTTTATTACAAGCAAACAACGTAAGAAATAGGAAAGCTATAAACAAAACATTTGTAAATAATAAATTATAATAAATAATAATTGTAAATAATAATAATATGAAAATAAATAAAATAAATAAATAAAATTATTATTATTATTATTATTATTATTATTATTATTATTATTATTGAGCAACATTAAAAGCAAAAAATAAATAAATAAATACTCTCTTGTTTTGTAGAAACCCAAAAGAAATTGGATGAAGGATGTGAAGGTGGTGACTCTATAAATCACAAAATATCATCGTCACAAAACAAGTCTCTGGGAATTGTATTAAAATAAATAAATAAAAAATAAATAAATAAATAAATAAATAAATAAATACATAAAATGTAATCTATGGGGTGACAAGCAAGGCGAAACATAACTCAAAACATAAAGTCTACAAAACATAAAAAAGGGTGATATCAAGATAAACCAAATCATTAAATAATTAAGCTAGATGTCACAAATCACTCTCTCACAAAGGCACAGGATCGCAGGAGTTATCAAAACACACATATTTATTAACTGTGACACTTACACAGGAACACTAGACCTAACACATTGAGACACACAGGAAGACAATTCAATACCAGACAAGGAGCTAAAAAAAAAAAAAAAAAAAAAAAAAAAAAAACTCAGGGGTATAAATACAAGGCACATGATTAAACTGAGGGAAGAGAACACAGGTGAAATTCATGAAACAAACACAGGTGGGAAAACTAAACAAAGGAATCACATGACCACAACATAAGCACATGGAACACACAGCACAGAATCTGACACTAGAACCAGCCATGCAGAGGCAAACAAACAGTGTGAACAGAAAAAAAAAAAAAGATGCAAGGAGGAATAAAAAACAGAGGGCTTAAGCTGCGGTTACACTAGAGTTTGAGCTTGCGAAATTCTATAGTATGGCTCTGCGAAAAGGGGCAGTATTAGATGAGGCCAGGATGATTAAACATTTAAAAAGCTAACAATTGCTCCATATTTTAAATTTCTGTCCAGAGAGGTCATGTTTTGATCTTTGATTGGTCTCAGGCAGTCGAGTGATGTGATTTCGCAGGTCACCAGGGGCCTGTTTCAGTAAGGAGGTTCAAACAACTCGGAGTTTAAACTTGAACTCTGAGTTGATTTACCGAGACATTAAAAACTCTGAGTTTTCGGTTTCAGAACAGCTGATCTGAGTTGGGTCAATCAACTTTGAGTAGACCAACTCAGAGTTAAGCGCGCACACCGTGACTATAAAAAGGCATTATCAATGGAGCGCAGACATAACGAGTGACTATGGCAACATCTTAAAAAAAAGAGATCAGCATTTCTTTCTCCAGCTGAACTTGATGTGCTCATGCAAAGTTATAGCAAATATGAGTGTATATATTTAAAATGAAGCAACCATCAGTGAAACAGAGACAGTTAGCGTGGGAAACCTGCTGCTCAAGTTAATACGTAATTTTTAATTTTAAGTATTTAAACATTTTAAGTATAATAAAATAAGTAATGTAATGTGTGACGTTTATACTTTTTTTTCTAAACTTTTATACACGTTTATCAGTTTTAATAGATTTAACAGTGCACTTGTTATGTGTCTGCCTTTTTATTGATCAAGTGATAGAGGTTGATATAACATTAAGAAGGTAAGCAGTAATAAAATTATTTTTAAACAGAATAATAATCCCATTAATCTAGTAACAGTGCATGTCGAAGGTTAAGCTAATTATTTATGAAAAAAAAGGACAAGCTTCGTACGTGACTTTGTTCTGTGTGTGACAAAAATGTAGGCAATAGCTGTGTTTCCATCAAAATATAGGCTATTACATACATTTGTGCAAAACTGGAATAACGCCTAAAAATAAAGCAGCATTTTTATCCAAAGAGTCGAAGAGAACACAATCATCACTTCCTGATTAACTTGCGCCAAATATCAACAGTAAAAACAGAATTTACTCTGGTAGAATAAGCTGCATCAATGATTTTTTTTTAAATTAATTTACCTGAGCCTCAGAAGACAATTGACACACAATGAACACGTCGGGGCGTTTGAAGCCAGACGCGGAGATCTTGACACGCTCCAGACGCTCGGAGGTAATTAATAATATACACTAATACTGAAACAGTAAATGCATTTTAGAATGACTAAAACACCATTTAAGATGTTCTGCAGTTTGCTCAGTCTGCTGGTTTGTCCTTTCACACACATTTTCATCATCATCTCTAACAAACCATTTTTTAATGTACATATTATAATTTGTTAAGTGCATTTCGTAGTTTATGTGCATCTTATCAAATAAAAGTTTAACCTACTCAGTTATGCACGTTATATTATGCGTATTTTCAAAAGTTATGTGAATCATGACGTTTCCATCAATCTTTTTTATGCACATCTCCAAAATGAGCTCTAAAATAGGTGTGTGAAAATGTAAGACTAATGCGAGAAATACCGCTTAATCTTTAAAAAGGGGAGGAGACCGACAGAAACTCAGAGTTTAGAGAATAAAACCTGCTCCGGACCAGGTTAGATTCACAGAGTAAGTTACCACGGTAACTGACTCTGAGTTAAAGTTAACTCTCTTTTAGAAACAGGCTTGACTTACCCTGCTTTCTCGAGTTTAACAAGCCTGCCATTTTGAAACAAAAAACCTAGAGTTTCTCTCATTTCAGGGTTAAACTACTCTGAGTTTTAACTTAACCTGCTTTCTGAAACAGGCCCCAGGTGAACCAGGAGTTCACCAAGCTTGAACTTTGCACCGCAGCAACCTACGAAACTTGACGCAGCATGAGCCTGTGTTTATGGGCTGACGCATTCAAGTGCGTATGAATGGAAGTCTACAGGAAGAAAAGCCCAGTGTGACTGCAACTTTATTGATTGGTAGCATAAGTGGCAAATGGAAGGCAGCTGTGAACAATGAGGAATTCAGTGGTGCAGGGGATCATGGGAAGTGAAGTCCAGATGACAAGAAACAGCACAATTACTAACACAACACAATTATCAAAGTCGGAGGATACAAAAAACCAATGCAATATCATGGCAACCTTTTTTTTTTTTTTTTTGATTTAGGGGCTACTGCACATGCATTTGTATGATCTAATTTATACATTTTTGTATGATATGCTGATTTGCTAATGACAGTTTGGTTTAGGGGGGTGTTCGGGGTACACATTTTTTATTATTATTATTTTATTAATTTTTATTGTACATGTTTGTACAAATGAAACCAGATGAATTTGAACAAATAGCCTTCTGACAGTACATAAAAAATAAAACAAAAGTTTTATTGTGAAATTGGGCTGAACAATCATAAAATTTACATATAGCTACAAACAATTATCGGTTTTCAAGTGATTGAAATATTATAAATATATATATTTTTGGTTTTGTAAATATATAAATGGTTCACAGTGATTTACAAAAATAAAATTTAAAATGTCATGCTTTCATGTTTTGTTTTGTGCTGAAATTTTTACTCGATTGTAGCATCATCATGTGGTCAAACTTTGTTTATTTATTTATTTATTTACATATTTATTTTATTGTATGCACCTTTATGAGTTTGGTCATTATAATTTATTTAATTTCAGACATAGTTTTGAGATATTTGTCAAAATGGCATATTTTTTGTCCTGTGGCAATCCTCAATGGGAATGTTTACATTGTTTAATAATTTTCAGACTCCAATGTGTCTCTCTACAAGTATATTGTCTATTACAAGCTATTGTGATGCAGATCTGTAAAAAAACCCAGTTTGCAACAGCAGGCATTTAAAAAAGAAAAGCTACATACCTGAAAATTTCACCAGGGGGTGGCCGGATCTGACCCATATGAACCAAGCTACGTAAGACACTTATAGCCTGTGGCCAGTAGTTTAAGAGTTTTGAACATTTACTTTGTGTGTTTTGTGCTGCTGTTGCGCAACCATCAGGATAATGTTTCTAGCATTTACGACTTACGGTATGGTTTACCTGATCACTTTTATTAAACAGTCATTTTTGGACTGGTCTAATTGAATGAATGGTCTAATTACAATAGGATTTCAGCTCTATGTCTGAACTACTAATAAAATCACATTCAGTGTTTCATATTCCTGGTCACTTCCATTTAAATCTAATCCTTGAATGATAAAGCATCTGTATTTGCCTAAATGTATCAAACACAATACCAGTATACAGAAGGCAGTTCCACTAAATAAATACACTCATGAGCCACTTTATTAGGTCCACTATACTAATACCAGGTTGGACCCCTTTTTGCCTTCAGAACTGCTTTAATCCTTTATGGCATAGATTCAACAAGGTACTGGAACAATTCCTTAGAGATTTTGGTCCATATTGACATGATATTATTATGCAGCTGCTGCAGATTTGTCGGCTGCACATCCATGATTTGAATCTACAGTTCCACCACATCCCAAAGGTGCTCAATTGGACTGAGATCCAATTGGTAAACTTTCCGTAATGCCTATGATTGCCTAAAGCGTCTACTGATGGAAGTGGTATAAACTCATTGTAAAGAGGATGAGAAGCATCCTCAGCTATTTCAAAACTTCTTTACTAAAATATACATGCATATTGTTCACCATATCACCGGCCCACCAGATTTAAAAATAAGACAATTAACCCCCCTGAAAATACTTGTAATCTGGTCTCATCTACAATAAAATAATCAACATGCTTTTAAAGTATTCACATGATCAATATTGATGTACACCTGATGCTAACTGACCATCTGTGTTCCTGAGGAGAGGCAGATCTGTACTTGTGTAACATAATGAGTTTGTTTATTTCATCAGCGACTAGCCGGAAAACAGCACAGATGTATTTTTTCACACACTGCATTTGCTTTCCCCCTTTTCCAACAGTTCCAGTCAACATCAGACAGGTGTATGAAAGACAGGAGCGATGTGATGTCCAGGCCCAATTTTGACTTAGCCTCAATTTTCTCATCCCTTTTTTGGTGGAAAGCCCCATTTATCATGAAGACAGATTTCCGCAGCCCCAGCCTTTAGCTCCTAATGGTTCTTTGCACACGTTCTGGTGTGTAAGAGACTGGCAGTCTTTTCTGTGCTGTTGGGGATCAGTTTCCAGCACCTTACACTGATAAAGGAAGAGCTTTTATCTGTACAAGACTGTGCCTGCTGGCCTGTGCTTTCCAGTCTGAACAAAAACGCCTCTAAGGTGTCGGAGTGCCGGAAAAGTCAGAAATCACTTCTGAAGTACTGAGTGGTCAAAGCCTAGGTCTTTTGTGGGGACTGATGAACCTTTTTGTAGATAAAGCATTGTGCATTGTACAAAACAAACAAACAAACAAACAAACAAACAAACAAGTATATAACAAAGCCACCCAATCAATCAAAAATAACCAAAAGCAAGCAAATTAACAGCGGAATGAACCACCAACTAATCCAGCACATGTTTTTTTTACACAGCTGATACCCTGCCAGCTGCAACCCTTTCTAGGAAACATCCATACACACTCATACACTACGGACAATTTAGCCTACCCAAAAATTGATATTATAAAAAATATAAATGAATGAATGAATAAGTAAAATAAATAAATAAATAAATAAATAAATAAATAAATAAATAAAAGAAAACAAATTTAAGCTAAATGTTAAACAGTGGACATAGTGGACCAAAACCATAAAAAAGGCTAAATAAATAAATCAGAGGGGGGAAAAATTAACTTAATGCTAAACCAAAGTGTACCAAAATTAACAAAAAATACTAAATTAATTATTCATTCATTCATTCATTCATTTTTCTTTCTGGTAAATCCCTTTATTAACTAGGGGTCTCCATAAGCGGAATGAACCATCAACTTATCCAGTCAACTTTACGCAGTGGATTCAACCCAACACTGGGAAACACCCATACACTGTTGCATTCATACACATACACGATGGACATTTTAGCTTACTCAATTCACCTTTAGGGGAAATTCCTCACTGTTCAAAGTCACACTGGTTCAACCTCACATATCGGTTACAAAAAAAAAAGTCGTGTTGTGCGGTAAGATGCCAAATACAAATATAGAAAACATACATTTTACAGTAAAGTACATTGCTTTAAAATAGAGCCCTAAATATTTTGGGATGAATTCTTTGCCATTTTGTTTTCTCCAACATCCATTTGAAGGGTACTATCACAAATTGACCTGTCAGTCCTTTTAGACCTTTTGCTGCATAACTGTGCTTATCACTGAGTGACAAGATCTTATAATACACTAAAAGCATTATGCAAATATATATATATATATATATATATATATATATATATATATATATATATATATATATATATATATATATATATATATATATATATATATATATATATGTAATCAATATAATGTATCTCTAATACAGCAACAAACTCTGTACCGCATCAGATCTCATTTCCCTCGCTGTAAGTGCTAAAGCTTCCGTTTTTTTTTCATGCGCATCCTGAATGTTTACAAACCAGTAATTCGTTTATAGCACATGTCTTTGGAAACCCACGCAAACACGGGGAGAACATGCAAACTCCATACAGAAAGCTAAATCATATGCTATAAATAAAATAAATAAATAAGCTATATTTGTTTTCGATAGTCTACAAAACAAACCATGGTTATACAATAACTTGCCTGATTACCGCTAACCTGCCTAGTTAATGTAATTAACCTAGTTAAGTCTTTAAATGTCACCTTAAGCTGTATAGAAGTGTATTGAAAAATATCTAATAAAATATTACTTACTGTCATCATGACAAAGATAAAATAATATTAAAAAACTTATAGAGATGAGTTATTAAAACTATTATGATTAGAAAAGTGCTGAAATATTCTTACTTAAAAAAATTAGATTTTGAGATAGTCATGATTGAAGTGTGTGTACTGTATTATGTATATTTAAATACATATAGGCATTCATATATATATATATATATATATATATATATATATATATATATATATATATATATATATATATATATATATATATATATATATATATATATTTAAATACATATAGGCATTCATATATATATATATATATATATATATATATATATATATATATATATGAATGCCTATATGTATTTAAATATACATAATACAGTACACACACTTCAATCATGACTATCTCAAAATCTAATTTTGTAAGCTAATTAAGCTAATTTTGTAAGCCACTAATTACCCCTCGTGTCTACTATGGTAATTTATGTCTAAACAATAAATTAATTAATTTATTATCCACATGTTTCTGCACTGTATTATATTAATGTTCGAGACAGCCATACTGTACTCTGTTTCACTCAGAACTTTGCCTAGGCATAGTTCACATTCTACAGTCTATTTTTAATCCTGCTTTTGACACATTTTCAGCATTACCTTTATTCTTTCTTAACTTTTCCCATTTCAATTCCTCATTCAGAGCTGAAGACACCCATACTGAGGTTCAGTGGCTCCTGTCACGGCCAGATTCACTCCTGACCATACATCTGTTGCACATCTGCCAGCACACACACTCATCTGCTGCTGACCGTGACCAGTGAATATCCCTGCTGTTTGCCTATGACAGCAGAATTCATGCACTACAGCTGTTATGTATTTTTAAAAACTTATATATTTGCCAATGTCATTAGTGGTATGTAACTAGATCACAAATTAATTATGTTGAGATGCTAATAGGTTATTTTAATACAGAATTGCAGATTTTTATTGCATTGAAATTTGGATTTATTTACAGCAAAAACTCAGACAACTCAGTATAAACTGATGAACTGGTTTGACCGGTTCACTTAGAGCAGGGGTGTCCAAGCTCGGTCCTGGAGGGCCAGTGTCCTGCTGAGTTTAGCTCCAGCTTGCTTCAACACACCTGCCAGGAAGTTTCTAGTATACCTAGTAAGAGCTTGATTGGCTGGATCAGGTGTGTTTAATTAGGGTTGGAGCTAAACTCTCCTGGACACTGGCCCTCTAGGACTGAGTTTGGACATTCCTGACTTAGAGGATCCGGTTAAAACAAACGATTCATTTGCGAATCGACCGTCATCACTACAGACAGTCAGAAACAGAAACGATGGCAGGCCGGAGACTTACACTTTTGCAATGGATTCTTGTTATTTTGAACTTATCGAAGAAAAGAAGTGAATTGTTGTCAAGTGCAAATAAAGCACGATTTCCATTCAACAAGTCAAATAAGTACAAAATTGTCACTTCCTGATTAACTGGTGTCAAATTTCAACAGAAAAAAAAAATGTTGCTGCGGTAGGACAAGCTGCAGGAATCTTTCTTTATTTAATAAACGGCCAGAGCCTCAGAAGACAATGCCGACATTTAATGAATACGTGGTGGTGATGCTCTTGATTCTGGAGGTATTTACTAACATAATAACACTAATATTGAAAATGGTTAAAGCATTTTAGAATAACCAAAACAACATTTTAAATGTTTTACAATGTGCTCAGGTTTGTCGGGGGCTATGATTTTTCTCTTTTGGGAAATGATTTACACCTTTGTTAAGGCCACGTGAGGAAATTTACTCAATTTATGAAACTGAAAGACTTATTTTGATTTGTGTACGTATTTTTATTTTATTTTTTCATGTTAGTACTCTTGGACTTTATTGCAGTCTTTAACTCAATGGACAGTGAATTTACCTAACTAATAACACAAAACATAGCAAACACATAACTTCAAATGCTTTTATTAATCTGTATATACAGCATGTAGAGCTCTGGACTCAGAAAGTTCTCAAAATATAATTTTATCCTTTATTTTTTTAAAGGAAAATGAAGATGTTCATTATATACAATAGGTGGTTGTTAAATACAGAGCTTCTCTATAAAAAAAGGTGAAAAAACACCTTCAAGTTCTAAAAGAGATTTAACCTTAACTGAATAACACATTACGTTCCATTAAAAGTAACCAAGTAACACAATATGTTACTTTTTGGGGAAGTAACTCAATATTGTAATGCACTACTTTTAGAAGTAACTTTCACCCACACTGGGATTCAATATATGCAGTGCTCAAAGAGCTATTCATTGGGACATTTGCATGCACTTAAGGTCAAGTTCTACATCAGCTGGATCTGCAGTAGCAGCCACATAATCAAAAGATCAGCAGCCATATGACTTGCACATGGGATCATTAATTTGTATGTGATGTTTTCTTGCTTGATTACAACAATGTTTATTTCCTTCCCTTATTTTTAAGAGCCACGAAGCCCCCCTTTTTCAGCAGGGTGTTTTCACACCTCTAGTTTGGAAAACGTAGTGGAAAGTTTGTGGAATGTGGGTGTGTCCAACTCGGTTTAGGTGGGAGTGTAGGGGGAGGGAAAGAGAGAGGGTTTTGCTTTAAAATAAGAGTTCCCGTTTAAGCACACACTGATTTTCACAGAGGCAAAACAAACACACAGACACAGGGGAGAAAGACAGTGACTGTGTTTGCATGGGCATCAGTAATCAAATTATTTGCCAAATTATTAATTTGTGGACTATAACTGCAGTTTGGCACTTTCATTCAGGAACATTTCATGCATGCCTCCCATGATAAACATGATATTGCATACAAGGAAATGCTGGAACATTGTAGCTTTAATAAAATATTTGATACCGCGTGGCAAATGGGAGGAAAAAAAAAAAAAAAAAACTTGGTAGCGTCAGAAAGCCGTGTGCGTATAGACCATCCTGTCACAAAATGCAAAAAATTATCCACGACGGTTATAGATTGATTGCAGTGTTTACATTCGGAGAGCAGCATTTACAGCAGATCTTTCAGTCCATAATATTGTAGTGATATTTTTGTACGGTAAACTTAGCAACCTAGAAATAATTTTGACTAAGGATGTCTTTAAACACTGAAAGAATATTGCTGACGATACAAACTAACTTTGCCATCTGAATAAACAAACAAAGACCACTGATCGATTACTTACCAAATCTGTAGAGACAGGACAATCAACACCAACTGGAACCACGTCTTTTTTAAAAAAAGACGAGCAGCAAATCCAGATTTCACCATTTCCAGATACAAAAAGCTCTTGAGTGAAAATGTTCCTTACAAATGTATTACTGTCGTGTGGCCTGTGCACTGTAATCCACAGGTGAATCTAGCTGCGCTCTCATATCAGGGAAATGAAAACAAAACCTTCATTGCAGCACATTTATGAACGCAACACTGACGACCCGTGTCTGAACAATTTTTCTTCTTCCACTTTTTTTAACAGCACAACGTGGCGTCTCTCTGCTTTCTGAACACTGTAACAGGTAAAAACCTTCTTCGAAGCGATCATGCATAACTACTAACAAAGTTGCACCTCATTCACAATAGAGCGCACTGATTGGTTTGAACCAAGTCTTTCTTATGAATTAATAATGCGGACTCAGAGACGTCACAAAGAACCCCAGGGCACAGACATCCACTCTTCACACTGGAATACACGCAAGGATCTAATCGGTGTGACGCAGCTTAAAAAGTTTGTTTCAAACCAGAAGAACGAATTTGCTTGAAATAATACCAAAACAACTAATTTTCACTTTTTTTTGTGAAATATATGTGTCCAAATAATGTTTATAGCAGTGTGAGACACGTATATGACTGACAACAGCTCAAAAAATGTGTTTTGGTGTGTTGTGACCATTTAAGTTTATCTGTTTATATTAAACTTACTATTTATATGGGACTATTCTTTTGACACAGCAAACTCTTTGAATATAGCCAAATCCAGCCATACCAGAGTGTTTTTATTTTAAAACTCCACGACTCATCTGTTCACAAGTGCATCAGGATGCGACACGTAGGATATACAGATTATACGTTTATACAGTGCGCTCCCGTATGGGCATAATATCTAATTGTAAATTTTGCTTATATATATATATATATATATATATATATATATATATATATATATATATATATATATATATATATATATATATATAATTTTGTTGACAACAAATACTTTATTATTAAATTGTGCATCACTAAAGCATTCATCTTTTTCCCCTTTCTTTTCTTTTATAGTCAAACCACTCACCTCACTCAGCATAACAACAACATTCCCCACTTCACCCCTTCAATAAACAACATCTTTATTAACGTTGACAGCAGTGGAAATATTTAATAGCCTTTTTCAAGACTGTCAAGACTTCAAGCATTCATTACCAAGTAAAATGCATGACTACCAGCCCTATTTCCTTTTCTATATACATAAGCCATCACATTACAGCAGGCAGAGACGTGTGAAGAGAAACCACGCTGGGTCAAGCAACAAAACATACCGAAGCGACAGATGAACTTCACCACAGCCGACAACGCGTTTACCACTGTAGAAGCACATCTGGAGCATCTCTGCTTCACAACACTAACAACACAATGCCTAAAAAAAACGCTTCTTGTGTTCAGAGGAGCCATAGAGAGAACGAGATCAGCTTCATCATCAGCGTAAATTACATTGCTGGGAGACGTTTTCATTTTGGCAACCAATTAAAACAGCCAGAAAGTACACTATAGGTGACAATTACTCCTTTGTAGTTTTGTTTTTCTTGTACGCATCAGCCGACATATTTTCTTTGTTTTTTACTAATAAAAATAGATAGCATATTTGAAGGTCTCCGCCCCTTTTCTAAAAACAGTCAATAGTGTTTTGTTTTGTTCACATAGCTCTGCCAGTGATATTGGTTGAGTTCAAGTGCATCAAATGAAAAATAAATGAGAAGCGTCTTGAAGAGGGCGGGGCGTGTCAGACACTAGAGAGAATTTGATTGGTTATGATTTGATGAGAAACTGAAGGATGAGGTAACGTGAATAAAAACCATTCATCCATTGAAGCCTCATTCACACTAAAAGCAACTCGCAGCGGCAAAGTGGCAAGCGACCGTTCATTTCAACGGAGAGTAAGCAATCTTCGGCGACCTCTATCTTTGCAAGCAACAGCGACCGTTGGTGACAAGGTAAGCGTGTCGAGCGATTTGACAAAGTTGAGAATCCTTCAACTATATGCAAATAAAAAGCAACTTTTTTGTGCAACAGCCTATGGGAACACCAGTGGAGCTAACATTATTCTCTAAGCTCGCTCAAGAATTGGTTGTTTTATTAGTGCTGTAGACCTACACAAACCTGCATTTGCAGCCGGTTGCCACCATAGAGCGAGAGGCAGCTACGAAGTCGAAGCTTTACATGTCAGTTTAAAAAATAATAAAAATACTTTACGTATGTATATATATATATATATATATATATATATATATATATATATATATATATATATATATATATATATATATATATATACAGTATGTGTTCTTTTTTTTCCAAACTGGGAAAGAAACTTGTCTTCCTAGTCTTCCGTAGTCATATAACTCTGTGCAGTGAAGTGATGTGTGATGAAAGTGTAATTATTTTAATTGCTAAAAAAAAAAAAATTGTCATTTTAAAAAAAAATAACACATTTTTATAATGCAATAAGTCGCAAGATCCACTGCAGCCAATGGTTTTTCACAGTCCTTCAAGTGACAATTTTTCAATGTGTTTGCCATATAAACAATACTGTTGATGAAGACTTTAAACAATCTTGAAACTTTAAGCTAAATAACAAAACGTATTTTAACTTTGTTGTTTCTTCGACTGTTAAAATGTTTATTTTATTCTTTTTTTTTTACCTTTAAGTCTACAGGAGGGTTAAAAGATGATGAGAGCTCATCGCTAAATGTAAAATGCATGCTCATTAAAAAATATATATATATATATCAAAAAAAAAAAAAAAAAACAGGTTCATTGTAAAAATGTACACCCATATACATGTCTGGAGAGTATGAATTATGTAGCCATAGCTATGTATGGCTGCATTTTGTCTTTAAAATGAACACTTTTTTTTTTTTTTTTTTTTTTTTGCGCTACCAGCTAACCACTTACTGTGTGGACAGCTGTTCCACTGTTGTCAGTTGGCTCACCAGTAGCTCACCACATATGTTGGTGGATGCAGAGAGAAGTTGACTGTGACAACGGAGCTCGAGTCAGATGAAGAACGGTTCCAGAAATCCTGTAAAACAAAAGGCAAACATTTTAATAAACAAGTAAATAACAGGGTGAGAATGTGGTAAAATCTGAAAAATAAATAAATGATTAAAAACAGGCGGCTGCGAGGGCTTTTCTTTTTGTGGATTACTTTTAAAAACACAATCAGTTGGCTCCAGGGAATGCAGTGGGTTTACCAGTCGGTGCTTTTGAAAACACTATGGGTTGGGTTTAAGGAAAGGTGCTGGTTGGGGGGATTGTTCGGTCAGTCAGTAAGTCACTCAGTCAATCGGTCACTTGACAGCGGCCTCTGGTTGATTTAGACAAGAACATTAGGCCTGAATAGTACTAGCAAGTGGAATTTGAAATCTGGAACATATCTCACGCTCTCCAGAAATGTAAACAGGGGTATGTACCAATAATGAAAAAAAAGACACTTCGATGGGCAAGCTCAAAGCAAGCTTCCACCAATAATGACGGACAAGTGAACTTGCAAACATGTCAAATATAATTCAGCCTGAAGATACATATGGTGCTTGTCATATATAGGTCACAACCTCTCAGTGTTTTTAATCACACACTGTAACACCCATTTTCAGACACTGAAATGCACATTAGTACAAACAATACAACCCTTTAGTTCATACAATACACAACTGTTGTCTGTGTAATCCCTCGAAAAATAATTATATTAAACATAATGTGACAACATACTTTATTTACATCATAAAATATACACATTGCGTACATAAATAGAAAGTTTACACTGTGTGTATTTTGTGCATATGGGTCTGAGACCACATTAGTTTACAAGGAAAATTTGATATTGACCACATTTAAAACAACAACAACATGCAAAAAAAGGTACAGTGCCTACAGACAATCATCATACAGCTTTGAATTAATTACTTTATTAGTGATACAGTCTGGAATCAAATCATATTCCAAATAACTTTTCCAGCCTTTCTGCAACTTTATCCAAAAAGGTATTTTGAAAGCAGCGTCTGACATCAGTAAATGTATAAATTTTCACAGGGTATGATAATGTTCACTGTAATAAGTAAGCAAGCAAGTACGATAGGAGACTTTCAAAAATGTGTTCTGAAACCAACAGGGTGTTTGCCTAGGACAAAAAGTCAAATGAGTTTTGATTTCATTTCATGACCCTTTTAAAAAGTAGCATATGTAATACGACGAGTTGGGGGTGAGAATGTGCTGCATTAGAGGTCATCACTTACCGTATGTTTGGTTATGACCTCACTATACATCACCACAGATCCACGGCCAAGCCATCTGCCAGTTGCAATGCTAGGCCTGCACAGGCTTGCTGGAAAACACTCTAATAATAATGTTTTTCAGATTTATGGATTATAGTCTATAAAAAGTCTAAAAAAAAAAAAAGCACCCAAAATGTTGCAAACATTAAGCCATCAAGACGGCAATCTAATGCACACTTAACCTTGCATTTGCTGTTTTGAGTTATAGTTTGCAATCCTTATGATCTGCGAGCAGTAAAACAGTGATTTTTCCAGGAACAATTCTTAGAATTATTATTATGTAAGAAGATTATCTGACAGCATAAATCCTTCTCTCTGTCTTCAATTTTTGACCGAGTACAATAGACAATGGGCTTTTCAAATAAATAAAGATGCACTGTGAACTGGGCACAGTTGAGGGAAAATAGCCTGAAGGAGTGATTACTTAAACCCTTTGTCTTTGCCTGAAACAGTCTCTCATTCCTTATGCCACAGAATGGCGTTCAGAAAAACCTTTCATCTATAAGCTCTGCCATCAAAGTGTCATAACAGAATGCTTTGATAGCTTTGAAAAGCTGTTCAGGAACAGCAACAATAAATGGCACAGCCAGGAGATAATATCGACAATGCAACATGCACAGTTTATTCAACTTGAAAATAACTGCTTGGAGGCCATTTAAAAAAAAAAAAAAAAAAACACCACTGATGAGAAGGTTGCAGTGTTTCAAAGCGCCACAGGACCTAGCGGGGTGCCGTGTTCTGACCGTTGAGGCATGACTGCTGGAAATTTCAATTAAAAAGAATAAAATGTATTCATTTATATTCCCTCAAACTCTGCGCATGTTGAACATCTGAAGGCTGGGTAGAGGCTTTTTTTATACACACTCAGTCAGTCACTCAGCGGTTGACTCTATGGGAGCCGTTCTGATAGACCACTGTTGCCCCCCAGGAGAAGAAAAAAAAATCTGGATCTAACAGTTATTCAATTATTTAATTTAATATTTTAACAATAATTTATTAAGTCTGTTTAACTTTGTTTAACAGCAACAACGTGTGACTCCGTTGCTGTGTAAGATTATAAATAAGTTAATGATAAAGTAACACCATGCATAACCCATGCGTGAGGACACCCTAGTGCACCCAAAGAAATGAAATATACATCAACTGAAATATAATTACTATTTTTCTTCACTTTTAAGAGATGGAAAAGTAGACCTCATGCTCAAAAGTTTGAGATCTGTGAGAAGACTCTTAACCAAGGCTTACTTTGATTAAATTGTTATCCATACAGAAACAGTGATTACTAAATCTTCCTTGTAAGTTTAGGCCAGGATTTTATTTTTTGGAGGGGGGTGGGGGGTGGAGTAATATTTAAATCATTCTATTAGGGAACCACAAACACAACCCCACGCACTTCCATTTTGTCCTCTGCTCACATAGAGTGACAAAAGAGGAATAGTCCCACTATAGTTTGACACATAGTGTTGCTGTTGGACAACATAATGTACTTTTGAGGCTTTTCTAGGCCTTTTTATGTATGAGGATAGTGCCTAATTTAAATATTTATACATTCTGAGATTCAGCGCATTCGCAGCAATCAACCTGTTTCTGAGCAGTGCAAAGATGGTTGGCGTTCCACCCAAGCGACATCATCTTGCTCTCCTTCGTGAAGCTAATACAGAAGTAACAGAAACTGCACTTCATCAAAATTCTGCTAGTCGTAGCTCCATAATAGAGTAAATTTCGATTGACCCCATTGTTAAAATGGCCAACTTTACAGCAGTAAAAAAGGTTTTTACAGTCTGGTACAAAGAAAGATTTTGGTTCAAATAGCTAATATTACCCTTCATGACAATGGTGATAGGAGTAATTTTTTTATAACTTATCCATTTTGTTTATATTAAGTTATAATAAGTCTGCATAATTAAGGGCGTGGCCACTCGAGTGACAGCTGTCTCGCTGGTCACTGTCACATTACCTCAGCTGATTCCTGCTGATTAACCACTGAACTCGGCAATATATATATATATATATATATATATATATATATATATATATATATATATATATATATATATATATATAGTTCTATGCGGCTTTACACGGTCAAATTAATCATTGTGATCCCGATTGCAACCAAAATATACTGGGAAATCTCTGTAGACTGATGACATTTCATGTTGTTCAGTCTTTTAATCGTAAATTGTGAGGAAAATCACCTGTTTTGTCATTACTTTAGAAATGATGTTAGAGAATCATTTAACTACTGGCTCAAAAGTGATGTTTGTGAGTTAGCAACAGTTTCTGCTGTTCCGAGTCATCTGCTGATTTAAATGAATGGTAAAAGAAAGTAGTTCATAGTACAAAAGGATTTTTAAAGACTCTCCATGTTGGATTGCCAATGCATGCCTCCCACCACTTGTGATATTCCTCATATATATATAAAAAAAAAATAAATAAAAATAAAAATAATATATATATATATATATATATATATATATATATATATATATATATATATATATATATATATATATATATATATATATATATATATATATATATATATATATATATATATATATATATATATATTATATATTATACATTTGAAATCAGAACTATTAGCCCCTTGAATTATTAGCCCCCCCTGTTTATATTTTGTCCCCAATTTCTGTTTAATGGAAAGATTTTTTCAACATATTTCTAAACATAATAGTTTTAACAACTCATCTCTTATACCTGATTTATTTTATCTATGTCATGATGACAGTAAATAGTATTTTACTAGATATTGTTCCAGACGGCGACACAGTGGCGCTGTAGGTAGTATCGTCACCTCACAGCAAGAAGGTCACTGGTTCGAGCCTCGGCTGGATCAGTTGGCATTTCTGGGTGGAGTTTGCATGTTCTCTCTGTGTTCATGTGGGTTTTTTTCGGGTTGTCCGGTTTCCCCCACAGTAGCATGTATACATTTGCTCCAGGGATCAGCAGAGCATTTTAAATGCATAGTGTACAAATTGTAAACCTGTACACTCTATTGCTGCTTGTACATTCATTGGAATTTAGCAAAGGCCCTTGTTATTCAGCACCACAGATTAAGCCTGGCCTGGAGTAGCCTCACACCCTCTCAGCTGGACTTCATCCAGGGGTGAGTTCAGTTCATGCTGACAACCACCGGGCAATGCTGGTATTATTGCTTATGGCTGCTTCAGCATTTAACACACATTACCTCACTCCAGGAGTTTTAGCATTCCTCAAACCTAAAGTGACCTGAATGAAGGAGAATTACAATCTTCAATGCTGTTTCTTGCTCTGGTGTGGGGAGTATTTGGTCTGAATTTTAAACATATATTTCACACAGAAATATATGTTTACAAAAAATATACTCGGAAAATACACAGAAAAATTACACAGACAATATATTTATAATTTAATTGCATTTTAATCAACTTAAACTTGTTTGAGTTTCCTTTTTTATTTAACACAACATATAATACTTTGAAAAATGTTGAATCTGGCAGTTAGAACCAAGACTACTATAAATAAATGATGCAGAATTACATTTTTAAGTAAATTATCTTGTTAAGATACTTTATTTAGGTGTATAAATTTGTTTTTGTGCAGTTCTCATTAGCCACAATGGGTTTATTGACAGTGTTGTAACAGAATATAAACAATTTGGGGCAAACACAATGCACAATAGCGTACTTTGGACAAGTAATGACTTTAAAAGGCTCACAAGCTTCACTTTTACTTCACAAAATCATTAAATGGATCAAAGTGACAGTAAAGTCATCTTTATGTTAAACAAAAGCAGTTAGCATTTTAACATACAATGAAAACTGCTTTTTAAAAAAGCGAGTTTTTTTTTTCTTTTTTTTCGCTTGATTAAGTTAATATTCAAACTAAACAGAAATGGATTAATGAATTAAGACGTGGAGTATTCCTGTTTTAGTCGCATTATTGAAGTGTCGTACAGACATGTAAACACCCTAATGAAACTATTACCATTTTTTAGAACATACATGGCAGTTATCGAGCATTTTCCAACAATAGGTTCAAGCAAAAGAACAAATTTTAGGTGTGAGTGGAGTTAGCATTTTAAAATTCTTTGACCTTGCATACATGTTATACTGTTGTTGGAGACCCTTACAACCAAAATATGACCCTATTTCATGTATAATAGGGGCTCTTTAAAGTAGCAAGAAGAGTTTTTATGTTTGTCGCTTGACCAAGTAATGAAACTTTGTTTTTGCTTGTTGATTTGTTTTCCAAAAATATGAAGAAAAAAAAGTTGTTCCCCAAACTTTTGAACAACAGTGAATGTTTCAAGAACAGTATATATTTTCTATTACAAAGAATAATAAATAAATAACTAAATGACATTAAATAATAATAAATAAAAGAAAAAAAAACACTTTGTAAAGTGATTTAAAGGGCTGGTCCAGAATGTAATTTTAAGAGTTGGTTGTGTTAATAATATGTTTTTTTTTTCATAAATCTCACTTTGATTATACACAGCTACTCAGCTAACATGAAAACGACTGTCATATTTCCTAGTGCCTCTAAAAGGCCCGCCATCAAGGGACTTTGATTGGTTATCGTCATAATGTGCTGCGATTCACGGATCGGCTTCATCTTACGCACGGACAATCACGCGCCTTTTTATATAAACAGTTAGTCAGTCAACAAGTGTCTGTAACGAGTGAAAACTGGATGCGGCTCCTTTAAGAGTGTTTGTGTGCCATTGCATGTGTGTGTGTGTTTATGTGTGTGATTGTGTATACTATGAACTTTCTGTAACAAAAGAAGCACAAGTGCACGGGATTGATGTTTATTTTTATTTTTCTCTCATGCTCGGATTAAGTAATTTTCTGTGGCGACGCTGGTGACATATTAAAGCACAAGATGTGGGATGAGACCTGTGAGAGCCTTGATTGATTTTTTTGCTGCTACACTCCAGTTGGGAGAAAATGGCTGTATTTTTTTAAAATCAACATGTTTTCAAAAGGTGTTTGATCCTATGGGGGTTTGGTTTTTATATATTTTGGCCATTCATTTAGGCTTTGAGAATGCATACATAAAAAAAAAGGTTTTTATTAGTTGAAACCTATACCATTATTGCCCCCTTGTCTCCATACTACGAATATGTGATTTTGTGAAAACATTTGCATCATGCGCATGTGTATTACATACATATGAAGCGTGATAGTTAGATTATAAAGTGTGACAGCAGTGGTGAGGATCCAAGTGCATTTTGTTAATAAATTTATGGTAAAATAACTGCTTGGTCAAATACCAACAAACAATGTCTGGGGTAAACCACAAGAGTAATCCAATAAACAAGCACATGCCTGCAAACAATCACAGCAATGGGAAACAGTCCAAGAAAAAAAAACAGTCGCGGCAAAAAAAACAAAAACAAAAAAACAATAAACTAGGGAATTAGAGAAATGCTCAGCTGCTAAACCGGAAAAAAAAAGACTTTGCAAGTAGTATTGTGAGTTAGTGATGACTACTTTTGAAACAATTTTTCATAAAACTTTGAAACCTGAAACCTGAAATGTCAGGGGTTCAGAACATTTCAAGTTGTCAACATCACATGATTTCAGTAAATGGGGCTTCATTATGTCATTGCTGTTTCAAAATGCTTCGAAAATAGTTTTCTACTAGGGTGCCCCTAGTGGCAAAACATTGAGCAGATTTCATAGTTTGTTACTGATCTCAGATCAATTTGATGAATTTCTACAGTGAGTCATTCTATATAGGCTCATTCAGAAAACGTAGCCATATATAAATTTCAGGAGATTGCGATTTATGTAGACAGAAATATGAATGGCTACATTTCGTCTTTTAAACAAATGCTACAAGGCAGTATGACGCTGTTCCTTTTACGTTTACCAGCTGACAGCTTAACGTTAAATAGACAGCTTTCCCGTTGTTACCAGTTCGAACAGTTAGACGGACGTCGGCAGACGTGAGATGCAGAGAGGAGTTGACCACGACAACGGGGTTCGAGTTTGGTTTAGAACGGTTCCAGAAAGAGGCTAAGACAAAAACAGAAGCCAAAATATTAAATAAATAAGTAAATAGTAGGATGATGATGTGGTAAAATCTGATAATGTGGTCAAAATCAGGCGAGGGCTTTCCTTTGCATTTGATTGTTTTAGACAACTGTCAGTTGGGTTTAGGAAAGTGGCTGAGCAGGTCAATCAGTGCTTTTGAAAACACTACTGGTTCGATTTCAGGAGGGTGGGCCAGTCGATTGGTCAGTCAGTCAGTCATTCAGTCAGTCAACAACAGCCTCTGGTAGACTAACTCAAGAAGAGCAGGCACGAATGGCAAAAGAGAAATTTGACATCTCAAAAAGCGTACACAACAGCGTGTGGTGGATTCATGAAAACAAAAACTGCAAAAAAAAAAGTAGCTCCTGGGATGTATTCGCTGCTCTCCAGAAATGTATATAGAGGTATGTTTTCAGAATGAGCCTGACTTGGAATCATTTAATGAAGCAAATGGTTGATTTGTTTTGAAACTTTGTATCTCTCATCACTCATGTGAGTAAGTGTCTTTGTTACCTGACTCTATTATGCCACATCAAATGGAGACCACATAGCAGAACATTTTGGAACAATAATATTTTTTTTATAATAAAAAATAACCAAAATAAGCTTAGAGTAAAGTAGTATGAAGTGTAAGTGAAATGTTGCCAGTGACAGTGTATAAATGCCAAAATAAACAGATATACAAAGGAGCGTGTGTCTGGCAAACTGCCAAATTGACGGCTGAGCAGCGGCCTCGACAACTTCCTGCAGTGGGTTCAAATAGACGCAATGACAAGAAACAGGTGCTCTCATACTACGACCCACTCATTACACGTAATAAAGAAAAATAAACTAAAACAACTCAACCCTAACACACCCCCCTTAAAATTTCCCACATCAAAATAAACTATAATAAATTAACAGGCACAGAGGTAGGTTAGAGTAACCAGTTAGAGGCAAAATATATTTTCTTGTCACTCCACCACAGGGTCATGTGAAAAAGTGTCCGCTAAACGGTTGTCAATGACCTTGATGTTTTGTTGTCAGATTATATGGCTCTAGCAAAAATAGTTTCAATTGCATTAAGTGTTGACTTGGACTCCGTAAAGAATGAAGAAACGTTAAAGGATTATGTCCATCTGACCATCTGAAAAGATGACAACTGTGGACTCTCCCCCCATGTACACATCAGAACGTTGGATTGCTCAGATACATTTATTTTATTATTATTATTATTATTATTATTTTCTCAATACCTGAATAATTCAGTTGATAGGAGTTAAACTCTCCTGAGTCACAGCAACTAGGGTTTCAAATTGAAGACCCATTGAACGTTCCATCATGTTTTTGCACCAATAAACACAGTGTATTTACATGGACACCAATACTTAGATTTCAATGCAATACTCCGTTTAAGAGATTTTCATGTAAACAGCAATTTTTGATGACCTTAATTGGACTAAAGTATTAATCGAACTAAACAGAAATAGAATTAGGATGTGGAGCATTCCTGCTTTAGTCACATTATTAAAGTGCAGTACAGACATTTAAACACCTTAATAAAACTATTATTGGTTTGTAGTACTCACATGGCAGTTATCAGGCATTTTACAGCAAACAATAAAGAATGGCTTCAAGCAAGAGAACAAACTTTTAGTGTGAGTGGGAAACGATGTCTATGTGAAGAATTTTGAAAGAAATGGATATTAAGGTGACTTTGAAGCAACTTTGTGGCAGGGGCATGTAAATAAAAAAAAAATAATTAAAAAAGAGTTAGTAAATTAAATAGCAGAGGTGACCTGTGCTTGAAAATTTCTATCTACTATCATCTGTTTGCACACATAGTGTGAGAAATTAAGTGAAATTGAACTTGACACAAACTTGAACACCCAAAAATACATATGGTGCCATGACTAACACAAACTGTTGTTGCAAGAATCGCTGGAGGAAAAACAATGTCAAAAAATGAAATAATTATGTTAATTGAGCTATGTTCTGTAAGATATCAAATAGGAACATGAAAGGAGCATTCAAAAAGCAACTCATGTAAACACCCTAAGCATATCTTATTCAGATTAAGGCAAAAAAATATATATATTGTTGATGTCCATGTAAATGTACTCACAGAGAGGCAACTCAAGCAAGATGGTTTTGCAAAGCTTTTTAAATAGTAGTGGTAATGTTGGACAGCTGGGATGGTAATCGGTGCAAAGGTTTGTGTAATATGGAGTCCCGGGTGGGGATGCACCAGCTATTGAGAAGTTCTTGCTTAAACTGAAATATGAGTCCATACTAGAGGCTTAGTATATAATAGCTGGTTAGTAACTACATCTGTTTCTACTTCAGTTGCACTCACTACATGTTCTTAAGGCAGACTGTAGTTAGCAGGTTGTAAGATCTCTGTAGGGCAGCACAGTGGCTCAGTTGTTTAGCAAAGTCGCCTCACAGCAAGAAGAGCACTGGTTAGAGCCTCAGCTGGGTAAGTTGGCATTTCTGTGTGGAGTTTGCATGTTCTCCCCGTGTTTACGTAGGTTTCCTCCGGGTGCTCCAGTTTTCCCCAAAGTCCAAAGACATGCATAACATACTTAACAACGAGACTACGCTTTAACTTACGCACTGTCTGTGCAATAGGCCCTGGGTAAATAACATATGACAGAGCGGACTACCTTCTAGCAGAGCTCATGATCCCACACTTCACCTGGTGATAGTGATAAAGCCTATAGGCAAGTTTGAGTACTTGTAGATTAGTGCTGCACGGGTGGCGGTTATATCTGCAGGCGCTGAAGATGATCCACGGGTTGGGCGGGTCAGGTAATAAAAAATACATTATGATTAATTGCGGGTGGGTGGCGGGTGGATGTAGCGGGACATGGCAGTGGACCCGCGAAAAAAGCAGAGAGTGGGCTTTGCAGAATGGGAAGATGAGACGGCCAAAATAATGGATAAAGTGCAAAAGTAGCCTACTGTTCAAAGTTTCAGTCAGAGGAGTCATCAGAGGAAAATCTGCTATGTGAGAAACAAGATCGCTTATTTCCACGACTGCAGCACCTTGCAGGGAGTATCTTGTTAATTCCTACAACAAGCATTGAAAGCAAATGCTCATTCAGTTCAGCAGGCTGCGTTTTGGAGACAAGGTGGAATCGCCTGAATCTAGACACAATAAAAGCTATTCTGTTTTGCACAGTGCAAAGAAAAAGGCCAAGTAAACCTAACACAGCTGCCGTTAAGGCTGAAGTGGCACCCTTTTTGTTATCTTGTTCCTGTATCTGTAAAAACTAAAATGTCTTATTTTACTTTCTGTATTTATTTGAAAATGAAGATGTTGTCTAAAGACAAATTTTAGTTTTTTATAAATAAATGTTCATTTAAAAACATTTACAATTAACGTATGATTTTACTATCAGAGATGCGCAGACTAAAGCTCACTGAATCTGATGTTAATATCCACGGTCGGTAACCTATCAAGCCTAAAACAAAGAAATTAAATTATTAAAGTGACAATCGGGTGCGGATCGGGTGTGGATACATATATCAGGTAAAACTGTATGTGCAATTGATGATTAGTATGAAGCCGGAGATTCGGATGTCATTTCAGCTGATCCGCTCATCTCTGTTGTAGATCAAAACCCCAAAAAAAATGCAAATTACTGGACTGCATATGCACAGGTGTATGGTGTTTCCTTTACAAATTAGCACCTCCATCTACTGGTCTGGCATGCAGATTACACTACCTGACAAATGTCTTGTCACCTATCCAAGATTTAGGAACAACAAATACTAACTTGACTTCTAGTTAATCATTTTTAAAGTCATGGTGCAGTGGAAAAATAATGAATATTGTGTATGACTCCCATGAGCTTGGAGGACTGCATCCTCACATCACTGCAATGACTCAAATAATTTATTAATATCATCTGGAATGGCAAAGAAAGCATTCTTGCCAAACTCCCAGAGTTCATCAAGATTTTTTGGATTCATCTTTATTGCCTTCTCCTCCATCTTACCCCAGAAATGCTCAATAATGTTAGTATCTGGTGGCTGGGCTAACCAATCCTGGTGCACCTTTAACTTCTTTGCTTTTTAAGAACTTTGATTTGGAGGCTTAAGCATGAGGAGTGCTATTCTACTGAAGAATTTACCCTCTACTGTGTTTTGTAATGTAATGGGCAGCACAAATGTCTTGATACTTCAGATTGTTGATGTGCCATCCACTCTGCAGACCTCTCGCATGCCCCTTTACTTAATGTAACCCTAAACCATGATTTTTCCTTCACCAAACTTGACTCACAGGTCTTCTGCAGTATTTGTAAAGATTGGGATGCAGTTCAACAGATGATTCATCTGAAAAAATATACCTTCTGGCACTTTTTCAAATGATCAACTAGAACTCAAGTTATTATCTGTTGCTCTTATATTTGCAATTGACCACAACACTTTTGTCAGGGAGTGTACATTGATTTTATCTTTTTTTTTTTTTTTTTTTTTTTGCAGATCTGTATAAACTGAGATGGTTCTAACCACATTGTTGTCTGCTTACGAAACTGTTCCACATCCAAAAAAAAGACTTTTCTGTTTTTAGTACGTTGTTGTTGTGTAAATGTACCCTTAATTTGAGAGTCACTGAAGGAGCAGGGATGGATGTTGTCTAGTTTGCTCTAGACAACACTTTTGAAGACCAGCGCAGTGTAGATCTTATATGTAAAACAAAATGGACACTGACAAGATGATCGCCCTAAGGGTTGAGACTTGTTCAAACAGATTACTAGCTTGGTACTCAACACCCTACACACACCTGTGCTCCCTTGCTGATCCATGAGCACATATATGATTGATATGTATAATACCTCAAGGCAGCAGAGCAGTGTCAGGTTTGGTCTGACTGAATTGCAGTGATTGCCCCACATTGTGAACTGTGTGATCTCTGAAACTTTCTTGAACTAGTTTTACATCTGATGTAAATATATTCAAATGATATCCAGTGAGCTCCACTCATACAAAGCACGCACATAAACATACTGTGAATACATGAAATAAAATCAACACAGGCTCATTCGAAAACATAGCCCTATATATGTTTCTGGAGATTGCAAATTATGTAGCCAGAAGTACAAATGGTACTTCAATCTGTGCTTTTGAAAACACTATTGGTTGGCTTTAGGCAAGAAGAAGAGTGGATCAGTCAATTGGGCAGTCAGTCAGTCAGTCAGTCGACAGCGGCGTCTGGTGGATTTATGTGAGAAGAGCAGGCACAAATGCAAGTGAGAGAAATTTGAGAGCTCAAAACACGCACACAGCGGCTTCTAGTAGATTCACGAAAACAAAAACTGCAAAAAAAATAAATAAATAAATAAAATAAATATATATATATATATAGCTCCTGGGACGTATTTGCTGTTCTCCAGAATGTATATATCAGTACATTTTCAGAATGAGCCTGGTTTGTATATATTGTACAATATTGTACATAATAGTATCAATAAAGTGGTATGAAATCAATATTTAGTGGAATAACCAGTTTAAAAAAGACATATCAACATTTTAGTTAAACTTATATCTAATAAATACATTGAATTCAAAGAAAAAATAATTAACATTTTCCCCTTCCCTATACTGAACTCCAGATTTCAATATTAGTTGGGGTATTAATCTCAGACCTACTCTTTAATCATTTAGCTGCCTGTTATTCATGTGATTAAATCATTGTTAATTCATTGTCTGCAATAACTGGCTGCTGAAATTAGATGCCACAAAAGCTTTAATAATCTAATAATTACAGGCTATAGTTTGCTATAGTATTCACTTCTCTAAATGTGCAGGTTGGTTATCATGCTGGAACCTCTCTGCCAACTGAGCTGCAATTTGTGGTAGAATGAGGACTGATAAGAATGCCCATAAGCTTTAATCATAATTGTTATATCCTAAGATATCTGTGCTTATAGAAATTAAGCATTATCATAGTGACATACTGAGGATAGTGGGGGGTGGGGTATCACAGTCATTATATGCTGTTATCCATTTATTCATTGTCTTTTCGGCTTAGTCCCTTTTTTAATTAGGGGTCACCACAGCGGAATGTACCGCCAACTTATCCAGCATATGTTTTACGCAGCGGATGTCCTTCCAACTGCAACCCATCACTGGCAAACTATCTGCTGTAATATTTCACAAAAATATTTCAAATTAAAATAAGCAACATTAATTAAAGATTAATATTGTGGTGACATGGAGGTTTGAGTACCAGATGGGCCAGTTGGTGTTTTTGTGTGGAGTTTGCATGTTCCCCCGTGTTTGATTGGACATGAGCACCTAAGACAGGAGCTTTAGGTGATTTGGGTAAGCTAAATTGTCCATAGTCTATGAATGTGAATGTGGGAGTGTATGGGTGTTTTCCAGTTCCAGATTAAACTGAAGGAAAATGAAATGAAAATGAAAAGTCTATATTATTGTGTCACTCTAAAAAGTTATTAGTTACTTTACAAAAAAACATATACAAATAAGTAAATCCTTAACCTTAAAAGTGATGTTTTACTTTACTTAAAAACAAAAAAAATAGCTTTAAATATGTCGACTAAACATTTAAAAAAAAAAAAAAAAAAAAAAACTTACCTTAAAAATTAACTTTACTTTAAAAAAAAGTGAATAAGGCAACTTGACAAGTGTTGACAACTTAGATTTTTTTAAGGCAATGGGTTTACACACTTGTTTAAATAATGTCAATAGCTCAATTTAAAAGCAAAAGGTTTACTCACTTTTTAAAATAAATTCAACTAATTGTTTTAAAACAAAGAGGTTTACTCACTTTAAATAGTCAACTAACACTTTTAACAGTGTACAAATTAATATTAATATGAAGGAAAATTAATTAATCAATAAAACAATTTTATATAACATACAAAACATACTTTTTAAAAAGTATTTATGCATTGATGCTTATAAACTTTACTACATCGTTTTCATCTTCCCAAATAATTAATGCAACAGTGATTTTAGAATCTTCTCGAAAGAACACTGGACGTCCATCATGGAGAAGCTGCAGGCATGAGTAGGTCATCAGAGGCATACAGGCTGGCCCATGGGATCAATGCGGAAACTTGTCTGTCACTGGGGTCTTTCAGGAATCAGTCACATGCTATCCACTCCTTCATGGCCACCAGAGCATCTGCTCAGGATACGGCCTGGTCCAAAATTATGGATACCTCTTGAAGTCCTCTATGCTTGGCATCACCAATCTCTATGGCTGGCAATTATTAGATTGTTCCAAAACCAAAAATGGTTGTGGAACAGGTTAATAATGGATATAAACAGGATATTTAAAATCTTAGCCAGCGCCAGGACCTGGACGCACTGGGGCGCTATTTTTGAACATACCAGTGTTTATGAATTTCATTATAATAACAAGACACATATCTTCATTGCTCTAGATCACGATTTATTTTAGAATAGAATAGCATCCTATAGAGCACATTTAGTCCAACGACACAATCAACATAGGCTTAGTCTGAAAATACAGCCCTATATACATTTCTGGAGACTGCAAATTATGTAGTTAAAAGTATGTATGGCTGCATTTCATCTTTTAAATTGCTACAGGGTGGTATGACATGTTTCTTTTCTTGCTTGCCATGTACATCGACAGACTTGAGATGCAAAAAGGAGTTAATCAAGGGTTCGAGTCTGGCAAAGAACAGTTTCAGAGAACAGGAAAGACAAAAAGAGAAGACAAAAATATATAAAAAAGCAAGTAAAAATGTGGTAAAAACTGAAAAGGTGGTAAAAATCAGGGTTTACTTATTCTGTATTGCTTTGAAAATGGCCTGTTGGGTTTAAAAAAGTGGGTGGGTGGGTCAATAGGTGCTTTTGAAAGCACTATTGGTTGGGTTTAGGAAAGGAAGAGGATGGATTCGTCAATCGGTCAGTCAGTCAGTTGACAGTCAGTCAACAGTGGATTTACACAAGAAGAGCAGGTGCGAATGGCACTCGCAAGAGAAATACGAGATCTGAAAAAAGCATTTACAGCAGCCTTTTGTGGATTCACAAAAAAAAAAAAAAACTGCAAAAAATGTAGTTCCTGGGATGTATTTGGCATCCTACAGAAATGTATATTGCGGCAAGTTCTCAGAATAAGTCTGAGTTGAACACAATAGTGTTGAGGGAATCTGAACATTGACAGTACAAAGACATTCAACCCAAGCTCATTCTGAAAACGTAGTCGCGTGGACATTTCTGTAGACTGCGAATTATGTAGCCCGAGGTACGTATGGCTGCATTTTTTTTTTTAAGCAAATGCTACAGGGCAGTATGACGCTGTTCCTTTTCGCGCTTACCAGTTGACCACTTACATCCATGTGGAGGGCTTTCCCGCCGTAACCAGCTTGTCCAGTTAGCTTGTCGTGTACTTGAGACGCAGAGAGGAGCTGACCATGACAACGATGACCGGGTTTGAGTCCAGGGAAGAGCGGTTCCAGAATTCAGGTAAAAAAAAAAAAAAAAAAACAGAATCCAAAAAAATAAAGTGAACAAGTTCATAACAGAGTCAGAATGTGGTCAAATCCAAAAACGTGTTAAAAATCAGACCAAGGCTTTTCTTTTTTTTGGACTCCTTTCGTAAATTTTTGGTTGGGTTTAGGGAAGTAAGCGGGTGGGCGGGTCAATCTGTAAAATTGGTGGGGTTTAGGGAAGGAGGAGGGTGGGTCAGCCGATTGGCCAGTTGCCCAGTCAATCATTCACCCAGTCAGACAGACGGTCATTCGACAGCGACCATTGGTGGGTTTACACAAGAACAGAGCGGGCATGAACGGCATTCGCGAGAGACATTTGAGATACAAAAAAGTGCACACAGTGGCCTCTCGTGGATACGCGAAAACAAAAACTGCAAAAATACGTACCTCCCGGAAACGTCCACGGGACTACGTTTTCAGAATGAGCATGGGTTGAAGACATTCTTACACCAAAAAAAAGTTGAGTCTAACCATTGTTGTTGTTTGAATCATCAAAACTGACATACTTTACATAAAGAGTTCAACAAGGTCATTTTTTACATTTCATAAATACTCACTGTACACACTATATGCAGAGTAACAGATGAATTAATGCAGCATTAAGCCTGGTAAATTAAAGTATACTAGATACATCTTGAATCTTATATGGTTTCAATTTCCATGAGCAGTTTTCAATCAATTATTCAGCTTTACCCCAGTCATCCTTTTGCTTTCCGTAAGCTCCTTCTATTATCTCTACAGCACACTACCTGTTTCACCTTTTATTTGTGTTGCTTTCTTTCTGATCGGCCCTTTAGACACCTGCTTTGTTTCCGGAGTGTTTGTGTATTTTCAGTCTAACCCTTCAGCTTTTCTTTTCTCTCAGTCTCCTATCGACTTTCCTACTTCTCTTTATCAGCCGCCAATCGCTTTTAATGTCTCTAAGGAGTAGTGCAGCAGGCATGCTGTCTCTTTCATCCCTCCACCAGACCTCCATTTGTGGGATTTCACATCCGTTTTCTTTATTCGTGCAAGGTCTCCAGAGGTTAAATGACATTCCCAAGGTCCCAGGGTTATATTAGCTGAAATAACCTATTCACCCTGTGCTAAACGGCTGAGTGTATTAACGTTTTCATAATAACATTAGGTAGACACTGTAGGAGTGTTGAAAAGTGAATACTTGAGATAACAGACATATAAACTCACTGGCTACTTTATTAGGTACACCTGTCTGATTGCTTGTTAACGCATTTTTTTTTTAATCAGACAATCACATGGCAGCAGTTTAATGCATTTAGGCATTTAGACATGGGCTGTTTCTCAATATGCGTCCTCGTGTTCTCGTTAAACGTCATCATCAGCTGCCTAAGTTCAGTTCCAATACTCAAGACCGCAAGTACGGAGGACGCGTGAAACTTCCCGGATGTGTTCTTGATATCGAGGACGCACCGATGCAGACTTGAGCACTGAACTTGCTCTGGAAGTCCCAGAAGTCATTGCGACTGAAGGTGGGAAGCGCTGCATTTTATTTAGATTTTTTATTAAAGTTCATAGATATGACTTATTTACCACAGGAGTTTCTCTAAATGAAACAGTGACAGTAAACATTACCATGGACATCTTAAGGAATAAACACATTAAGGGTGTTTGTTTGCTGAAATTCGTATTAAAATCTGTTTTATTTATGTTGTGCAACATATATTTATAGTGTTTTTATGCAAAGTATATATTTTGAAAAGGGGAAAAACAATAAATCGTTGTATGAATGCTGTAATGTTTAAAAAATTTACCATTTAAAACACGTGAAGGTCATGTGACCATCAGGAAGAACGCAGCATCTCAATTCTCAAAGGACGCGTTCTCTGCCCTCGCGGTCTCCTGAGTTCGTTCTTCTGAGGACACCTGGCAAGACCGGTCTCCACAAGAACACAAGTCCGTTCTCTGCGTTCTTGGAATTGAGAAACAGCCATGGTCAAGATGATCTGCTGCAGTTCAAACCGAGCATCCGAATGGGGAAGAAAGGTGATTTAAGTGACTTTGAATGTTGGTCGTTAGAGCCTTATAAACTAGTCTGAGTATTTCAGAAACTGCTGATCTACCGGGATTTTCACGCACAACCATCTTTAGGGCTTACAGAGAATAGTTTGAAAAAAGAACATATCTAGTGAGTGGCAGTTCTGTGGGCGCAAATGCCTTGTTGATGCCAGAGGTCAGAGGAGGATGGCCAGACTGGTTCGAGCTGATAAAAAGGCAACAGTAACTAAAAAAGCCACTTGTTACAACTGAGGTATGCAGAAGAGTAACTCTGAATGCACAGCATATCGAACCTTGAGGCAGATGGGCTACAGCAGCATAAATTGCATTAAAATTGGACAATAGAAAACTGAAAAAACGCTGCCTGGTCTGACGAGTCTTAATTTCTGCTGTGACATTTGGATGGTCGGGTCAAAATTTGGCATTAACAACATGGAAGCATGGATTCATCCTGGATCCTTGTATCAAAGATTCAAGCTGGTGGTGGTGGTGTAATGGTGTGGGCAATATTTTCTTGTTACACTTCTTGGACCCATTAGTAACAACTGAGCATCGTGTTAGCGCCATAGCCTACCAGGGTATTGTTGCTGTATGTCCATCCCTTTATGACCACAGAGTACCTATCTTTTGATGGCTACTTGCAGCAGGATAACGCCACATGTGACTATAAATTGCAACACACACACACTTACACACACACACACACACACACACACACACACACACACACATATACATATATATATATATATATATATATATATATATATATATATATATATATATATATTTATTTATTTATTTATTTATTTATCTCAATCATGTGCAACATTCTTCATCAATTTAGCTTTTTTACTTCGTTCTATACAGAATTTCAAAGTAATGCCCTACTTAATCCATTTACAGAAAATTATTTTACAGTACAAAAACTAGTAACTTACTACACTCACAAACAATTTTATTAGGCACACTTTGCTTGTACTAGCTTAGACCTTATTTTTCCTCCACAAATGCCTAAAAACCTCATGGCATTGATTGGCAAGATGCTGTAAAGATTCCTCTGAGCTTTTGGACCATGCTGACATTATAGCATCACAGATTTGTCAGCTTCACATCCATTATGTCAAAACTCCAGTTCCAACACTTCCAGGTGCTTTATTGGATTAAGGTCTGGTGACTGTGGAAGACATTGGAGTTTAATTAACTCACTGTCAACCAGTTTGAGAAGATCTGTGCTTTGTGACATGGCGTGATATATTGATGAAAGTAGGATCACAGGATGGTTACACTGTGGTCATAAAGGGGTTGACAGAAACAGTACCCTGGTAGACTAAAAAAAAATCTCTAAAAAAATAAACAATGAAAATCTCCCCAAAATGTACTCACTGTCAGACTATCATGATTGTATTTGACTTTTTCTTGATGATAAACACAGTAGTTTTTTTTTTTTTTTTTTCATTTTTATTCTGGCTCTTTCATGCTGTATAATGGTGTTGGATAGTGGCTTTAATTTTGAAGCTTCCAAAAGCATATACATCCATTGTCAAACTAATCATCTCATCAAGCAGATCAATGTGTTTTTGTAACAAAAAAAGTCATATTTGCAACTGAATGCAGGCTATACATGACTGAAATGGCATAAGCTGATAGTGGAATAGACAAACATTGCAGAAATCCCTTACCACACAGAAGACAACAACAAACAAGAAAACTACTTGACAGAGTTATAACATGCTAAATAATGAGTCTAACAATGTTGTGTTCATGTGTCCACTCACAACGTTTGCCATATATGTCAGTCGCACACATCACAGATTTTAGCTAGAAGTCAGCTACAATGACAAACTGCTGCCAGGTTGGAGACCCTGACAGCGACGAACAACAGTCAGAATATCAACTGCTCGCTACCTCAAAACTTGCAACAGGTGACATTGAGCTAGAGATAAAACATTTTAGACATGCACAATTTTAAACATGCACTTTTTCAAATGGCCAGCCTAAGGCACACCTGTGCAATAATCATGCTGTCTAACCAGCATCTTGATATAGATGAATGGATCATCTTGGCAGAAGTGTTTACTAACACAGATTTAAAAAAATAAGTGAACACTATTTTAGAGAAATTGACATTTTGTGCACGGTTTAAAATCTTCGAGATCAGCTCATACAAAAATGGGAGCAAAAAGTGTTGCATTTATATACTTGAGTTAATTCAACTAGTATCACAATTTGTAAATATTTTTAAGTGGTTTAGGCAATGGACTATTCACACACTTTTCCAATAAAGTTAACTATTTGTGTTAGCTGTTCACGTGGCGAAGTGCAAAAAGGTTTTTGGTAGATTATTTTCGCATTTGTCATATTGCATCATACTAATGAATAAATGGTGTAGACATTTTTACTCATTAATCAATAGTATTATACACATAATTAGTATTTACAACAATGTTAGCAACATGTTGAATTAAACATTATGTTATGAATTAGTGAAAAAAAGTCTATAAAACATTTTTTGATTTAATTTGATTTTTTTATTTTCTAACAAAATATCATACATAAAATATCAATAACAATAAATACATTTCATCATGGTCGAATATTCTAAAATGTAATAATGTAATACGGTCATGTATTAGTTCATATTCAGTAGTGCTGTATCTATTGTTTAATTATTTGTTCATATTCAGTAGTGCTGTATCTATTGTTTAATTATTTGTTCTATATATATATATATATATATATATATATATATATATATATATATATATATATATATATATATATATATATATATATATATATATATATATATATTTGTTCTCTATATATATATACACACCTTGCACTTTATACGGTTTTGTTGTTTTGAAGAACATATGAACGAATACGTGATCATATTCGTTTTATAATATTTGAAATCATTACTTTTTGACAAATGGGTTAAACATTCTTTGAAAAAAAATGCCATTTAAATAGTGCTTTTAGCAACACTTTAGTAAAGTACTCACTGTTGACTAGTAGCTTATTTTAAACTATTAAGAAACTGGCTTACTAGTACTAACTAGTACTAACCTATTAGCTATAAATAGGCAGCAAATTAGTAGTTTATTGAGCTTAAATCATGTTTACAGGTACAAATTTAAGTTACATGTTTACAGCATTCTTTAAAATATCTACTAGTGTTCAACAAAATAAAGAAAATTTGAGGTGAGAACAAGTAGGATGAGAAAATGATGACAGATTTTTCAGTTTTGGGTGAATTAGTCTTTTATTAGTGAGAATTGTACTCAAATGATTATTGTTATACATATGCCTGACAGTATTTTTTAAAGAATATTAACTATTTTACACTGAATGAAATATCTTCTATTACTGGTAAAATGTATTACATTACGCTCGATTTGATCTTTAGAATTAGTCTTTAGATAGATCAGATAGCTTTCTATACCTTATTTTATCTTATCTTATCATAGACTTATCGTTTTCAAGAATTTCATTTGTTTCTTAGTTCTATTCATGCCCAATGTATTCTCAATATTACTCCCAAGAGCAGTGAAAGTAATACAATCCATTACAGTACAGACATTTCTCAAATTAAGAAACAAGACATTAAAATGATTCGTTGCTTCCTCTAGTAATCAATAACTACTGCCATCACTTCACTGCTCCGAATCACGTTTACACCAGCACAAAAAAACAAATCCGTTCTAAAGTTTAGAGTTGCTGTGCGCTGTCCGTGGTGCTGAAACCAAAGCGCGCAATCGTAAACCCGCGCATATGTTTCTTGACCAGATTATCACCAGTTTGCATTATAAAAACCCCTCACGTGCAGGTGTTCATTTCAACCGCACCTCAGAGTCCGTCAATCTCATCAGATTTTACACGATGTGCTCTATTAACCTCCCACCAACCTAAAAGTCCCAAGTTTTCGCCATCCGCGCTGACAGAAAGCCTACGTGTGTGTGCATGTGGAGGAGCCGCGCTTCAGGCGGAGGCATGCATGCTTATTGGCAGTGAGCAGTGAAGATCTTCCCCTATAACGCCCACTCTCCAGCGCGCTCCAAGACGAGCAGACGCTTCGTGCGTATTTGTCTTCTAACTCACCCATCTTTCAGGATGATATTGCGAGAGGCTTGCTTTTCGAGGATCTACATCTCTGACGGAATGGATTGCCCTGTATATCAGCAGAATATGGATATGGATTCTTTATTGCAAGGTGAAACCAAAGGAAACTAGAGATCTGATTCACCGCACCTGGGAAGGGTCGAGGAGCGCAAGAATGGGAACTATTCCTGCACGAAAGCAAAAGTAGAGGCAAATCGCGTATTACAGGAAGAAAAGAAAAATGAGAGCGTTTTGTTTTTTGGTGCACGTTGAGAAGAACATTAAGGCACTGTGTGACCAAACCGAACCTTTCTAATCTTTCCCCCAAGGTTTTAATATCGCTGCAATTAAAGATATCCCACCCTGTCCTCGTCAAGCGACGACCGGCTGACACTTTTTTTGTTTCACCGAAGGAGCATCGCTAAAGAAAGGTAATCTTTTCTTAGGTTCTGTAGAATAAGCTTGTTTGAATTAATTGGCTGTGCAAAGTATTTCAATCTCTTTCCTCGGCTTGTTTGGTGGATTTTTAAGGGGTTTGGGTTCATCCCTGATGGCTATAATTATAAATTAGAAGTGCTGCCAGATGCAATGATAGCGGTGTGTTTCTGTGGATGCTGAGTAATGGTCAGCAATGCACCAGAGCCACGAATCTTCCCAACATCAATTTGACAGCTCACTTTCTCTTCTATATTTGCATATGCGATCATGTGTGTGCATCTTGGAACGGGGCAGGGCTTGAGTGATTTTAAAGGACTCAAAATGGTGTTAGGGCATACTATGTGCTGTTTAATCGCTCTTGTAATATTAGGGTTAGGGTTGTGGGTTAATTCTGCTAGACATGGTGTTTTACCCGTGGTGGCAGCAGAAGCTGATTTATTCGTTTTTTCTGCATTATAATATGTTATACCTACATTTAGTAGAGTGGTGATTGGGTTTTTCTGCTTGATAATAGTGCACATACACCTTTGTGATAATACGCATCTTACATGTCTTAAGCCAAAACCATGAGATATGTGACTTTAATCATCACTGCATTTTATTCACATGCAAAAATGTCCTGTTAGAATCACCATGATGTCATAAGGTGAGGTGTTATCATTCATTAAAAAGCACTGTTGAGTATCAGTTCACTGATACATTATATATATATATATATATATATATATATATATATATATATATATATATATATATATATATATATATATATATATATATTATTGTGATGAAGATAAATACCCATCCAATATTAATTTATTCCATTTGCATAAATAAATAAAAAATATAATAAACTGGAGGAGTTTTGAATGTCAAGTTGCAAAGCTCATAATGTCTTATACTTGTCCACAGGTAGGGGGCCACGGTGGGCCTGTAGATGCATGCGTGTGTGCGCCGTATTGCCTATAGCTTCTGTAGCCTGCAAACATTTGAGTCATGTCAGGTGCAGGTGGCGATTTCATAACCATTCCTAATTTAATCTGTGTGCTGTTAGCAAACATGTGCTTTTTCCCCTTTAATGCCCTTCAATATTACCTCCAGCTGGTTTGTGTTTTATTTATTTGCTTTGTCACAGTATTCTATGTGGGGTATGTAAATGACAGAATTGCTTAAACTGACATAATAATATATTAGTCAATAGCATTTTTTTTTCAGAATGACCTTCAGTTTATTGTATTGACTTAAGGTTATGCAAGACAATTTCCACTACAGTTATGTGTGCTTAATTTTTCTACACACACATTAGGATTAAATCAGTAATGTATATTTTATCATTCTACCAAACTTCTGATTTATACTATATTTTGCTATTTATATATGCATTAAGTTTTACGTGTGATTCTCAGAATTACAAGTACAAGAATTATACAACAAAATTCTGAGGACAAATATGGACTTTTGAGATGTTCTCTCATACTTAAATTACAAGAGACTTTAAATAAATTAATACATTTTTAATGGGAATTTTAATATTGGAATTCAACAAAAAAATGTAAACTAATGTGTGCAAGTTAAAGAGAAAAATGAAATAAGGAATGATGAAGAAAAGCAATATTTCTGAAATATTCAGTGTCTTAGTTCTGAAAATAAAATTTGAAATCTGAAAATAATCATATGACATCAATCTAAATATAACCATACAAGGCAAATTAAATGCATGAATGTTTGCACGTCCCATTAACACTCACATGGAATTGCCATTTGCTTAAGGAGTCACCGTTTAACTGTCAGAGCTGGGCTGGCAGAACATACTGGTTTAGCTGCATCTGTCACAGCAACCACAGTTTGGCCATTTTCTCTAGTCTGCTGCATCATGATGAGTTCTCTGTTGTGTGAAATGAAAGGGGGGCTTTGAATTAGATGGATTTGCAAGATTTTATAGTTTTCTTTTACCATTTTAGAGCTTGTTCTAGTGTCAAATTAGCGGCAAGAACACACATGGTAGAAAAAAGGCATGCTGAAAGCTTAAAATTGCACTGATTGGGCACACACTCCTGGTGGTCACTCTCTGTCCTAATGATCCTTTTAGTGTTTTTCAAGTCTGTTTGAGGACACTAATAGCTTGCATCCTCATTCTATAACAGGGCTGGGGTAACCTAATTGTTGTATATGAAAAATAAAGATTTACAGATTTTTTATGTTTTTAATTATTAGCTGTTTTACTCATCTGACACTAAAGCATGGAGTAATGACCACCAAAGAATAAAGTTTGATAAAAGAAAATAAAATTAAATTCGAAATTTGATTTTTTTTACATAAGAATTAATTAATTATTTAATAATAATAATAATAATAATAATAATGATAATAATAGTAATAATATAATATTAATTACATTATTATTTTATATTATATATTATAATAGTAATAATTTGTATTATTGTCTCTACATTATTATGAATAATGTAGAACTGTTACACTTGTTATTCACATAAAAGATTCTGCTTATCATTATTATTATTATTATTAATAATAATAATAATAATAATACTAATACTAATAATAATAATAATAATAATAAGCTGAATCTTTTATGTGATTAACGAGTGTAATAGTTTTACATTATTCAAAATAATGTAGAGACAATAATAAAAATTATTATTATTATTATTATTATTATTAATAATAATAATAATAATAATAATAATAATTATTATTATTATTATTATTATTATTATTATTATAAAATGTCATAATACAGTAGAGACAGTAATAATAATAATAACAATAATAATAATAATAATAATAATAATAATAATAATAATAATAATAATAATAATAATAATAATAATAATAAGTATTATTATTATTATTATTATATAATGTCATAATAATGTAGAGGCAGTAATAATAGTAATAGTAATAATAATAATAATAATAATAATAATAATAATAATTATTATTATTATTATTATTATTATTATTTTATTTATTATTATTATTTTTTTAGGCAGCAGCCATGAAACCCTTCTGTCATTAGCAAGTGTAATACTTAGACTACATTAGTCAGCTTTTTTGCTTTGTCATAGTGCTGGTAAATGTAATTTAACCACCATTTGTTACGTAATTTCATAAGAACCCAGGTGTCTGAGTGGAATATTTTAGATTTTTTCCCTTTTCCCTTTCTTTTCTGCCATCCATCACAATCCGCGCTGCGCACAAAATATGCAGATGAGGCTGTATTCCGAATGCAAGCTCAAGATTGAACGCTCCATCCCGGACTTTTCAAACAGACTGTCATATTTTCAGCATGTGGTAGGACTAGGGTGCACACTTCAATCTCCAGAGAGAAAAGCCGAGAGTGGGCTCACCATGAAGCAGAGTGGTGCTCGGGGATGATTGGAATGAAAGTACAGAGCAGGGCGAAGGAGAGGAAGTCCCTCTTTCTCTCTCTCAGGGGTGCAGAGTTCTGTATTAACGAGAGGCAGTGATGAGTGGGGTCTGCAATTACCCTCAGGCCTCCGTCACGCCACAGCTGCCTCGGCTTGCGGCTAATTGCGCCGATGTATTAGCCTGTGTGTTGCTCTTCTATTACCTATTACTCTTCCTCCTCCCACTCTGCTTAATGCACCCGGCGACTGCTCTAAATGAACTCTTGCCACTTTTGAGTTGATGCCCAACAACAGACTTTCGCCAATGGAGCTTAAATGGGCAGACGTGTAATTTTCCAGTTGATCTGGTCTGGAAGCCAACACAGATACACACTGCAGACATCGGGATAGAGGCGAGGCTGTAAAATGGGTGGGGAGGGAAGTGGAGTGAAGAATGGAGGAGGTCAGGCCTGTTCTTCCATTATGTTGTGAAGCACATCAATATTCTGCTTAAACATTTCACACCTCAGCGAAATCAATGGCTCCCTGCTTAACCAGAGGAGGCTGTAACTTTAAAGCCTTAAAGCAGCCTATTATGCTCTTTAAATGTAGCTGTTTGTGAATGTAAAAGGTCTACGCATTGTCAAAAGATCGTAGCACACAATACATTGAATAATTGTTTTCCAAAAGAAAGAAGAACCTATGTAGGTTTGAAACACATTTACACATCATTGGCTGTCTGAAAAACAATGATCTTAGACCTTCCAACACTGTAGATGTTGCTGAAGCATAGAAGAGTTTGGCTCATGTTTTTAAGATGTGAAGTGCAGTGATATGTAGGTAAACCTCACTTCCCTGGTCTCAAGAGGCATATTAGCAACTGATCCAGAGGAGTTACATTTGGTGCTGTGACTCGGATGGGAGTAAGGTTTAGGGATTAGTGGGAAAAGTTTAATGGCCACCTATAGGAGCTGTGTATGTAAAACTTACTTCCCTGGTCTGAACAGGTGCATTACCAACTGAATTGGAGGAGTTGTATTGGTGCCATGACCCGGATGGGAGGGATGTTGGGAATTAGAGGGAAAGAGTAATGGCAACCTGTAAGAGTTGTGTATGTAAATGTGACTCCCATGGCCTCAAGAGATGCATTAGCAACTAAACTCGAAGAGTTATATTGCTGTCTATATCTAGATGGGGTGAGGTTTAGGGACTAGTGTGAAAAGTATAATGGTCACCTATAGGAAAGGTGTGTGTACACCTTACTCTCATGAGCTTACGAGGGATCAATGTTACTGACTCTAGTAGTGGTAGCCTTTAGCGTACTTTCTAGATTTTCTGCCTGAAATGACACAAAAGATTGTTAAAACTCCACACTCTAAACTTTTTGGATAGAAACGGAGGAGCATTGGTGCCATGACCCGGATGGGAGTGATGTTAGGAACTAGAGGTAATGGCGACGTGTAAGAGCTGTACTTGTAAATCTCACTCCCATGGCTTCAAGAGGTACATTAGCAATTGAACTGCTGAACTGAGGGAGTTACAATTCTGCCATGACCCAAAAAGTGTGAGGTTTAAGGATTACAGATGATCGTGTAATGGTCACCTATAGAATCTGGCATTGTAAACCTTTCTCACATGACCTCAAGAGTCATCATAGCTACTGACACCAGTAGTGGTAGACTTTAGAGTACTTGCTAGTTGTTCTTCCTTAAATTACATAAATGATTGTTGAAATCCTACTCTGAATGTGTTGGGTAAAAATGGAGGGGTTGCCTTGGTGCAGTGACTCGGATGGGAGGGGTGTTAGGAATTAGAGGAAAAGGGTAATGCCAACCTGTAAAAGTTGTGTATATAAATCTCACTCCCATGGCCTAAAGAGATGCATTAGCAACTGAACTGGAAAACTTACATTGCTGCCGTGACCCAGATGGGGCGATGTTTAGGGATTACTGGGGAAAGTGTAATGGTCACTTATAGAAGCCGTGCATGTAAACTTTACTCCCATGACCTCAAGGGTCATCATAGCTACTGACACTAGTAGTGTTAGACTTCAAAGTACTTGCTAGTTGTTCTTCCAGAAATGACACAAATGATTGTTGAAAATCCACTCTAAATATGATGGGTAGAAATAAAAGAGTTGCATTGGTGCTGTAACCCACATGGGAGGGATGTTAAGAATTAGAGGGGAAAGTGTATTGGCAACATGTAAGTTGTACAACAAGTTGTACTTGTAAATCTCACTGCAGTGGCTTCAAGAGGTGCATTAGCAACTGAATTGGGAGAGTTACATTACTGCGTAACCCAAACGGGGTAAGGTTTAAGGATTACAGGGGATAGAGTAATGGTCACCTATAGAAGCTGTGCATGTAAACCGCTGTCACATGACCTTACGAGGCATTATAGCTACTGACACCAGCAGTGGTAGCCTTAAGAGTACTTGCTAGACTTTTTTTGCCTGAAACGACACAAATGATTTTTGAAATCCCACTTTAAATATATTGGGTAGAAATGGAGGAGTTGCACTGGTGTTGTGACCCGGATGGGAGTGAAGTTAAGAATTAGAGAAAAAGTGTAATGGCAACATGTAAAAGTTGTGAATGTAAATCTCTCTACCATGACTTTAAGAGGTGCATTAGCAACTGAACTAGGGGAGTTACATTACTGCCGTGACCCAAATTGGGTGAGATTTAAGGATAACAGTGGATAGTGGAATGGTCACCTATAGAAGCTCTGCATGTAAACCTCTCTCCCATGACCTCAAGAGTCACCATAGCTACCGATACTAGTAGTGGTAGACTTTAGAGTACTTGCTAGTTGTTTTATCTGAAATGACACAAAAGATTGTTGAAATTCCACTCTAAATGTGTTGGGTAAAAATGGAGGAGATGCACTAGTGCCATGACCCGGATGGGAGTGATGTAAGGAATTAGAGGGAAAGAGTAATGGCAATGTGTAAGAGTTGCGCTTGTAATGTCCACTCCCATGGCTTCAAGAGGTGCATTATCAACTGAACTGGGGTAGTTATATTACTGTTGTGACCCAAATGGGGTGAGGTTTAAGGATTAGAAATGGAGGGGTTACATTGGTGCCATGACCCGAGTGAGAGTGAGATTAGGGATTAGAGGGGAAAGTATAATGCCCACATCTAAGAGCTGTACATATAAATCTCACTCCCATGGCATCAAAAGGTGCATTAGCAACTAAATCAGAGAAGATATATTGATGGCGTGACCCAGATAGGAGTCAGGTTTAGGGATTAACAAAGAAAGTCTAATAGCCACATAAAGGAGCTGTGCATGTACACCTGGCTCACATGCCTTCAACAGACACCCTCGCTACTAACACAAGAAGTGCTAGTCTTTAGAGTACTACTTAGTGTGTATGACTCAAATGTCACAATTGATGGTTCAAATACCACTGTAAATGGGTTTGGTATAATTGGAAGAATGGTGTCCCGATCCAGGTGAAAGTAAGGTTTACGGTTTGAGCTCTGAGAGCGACATTTAGGTCAGCTAGTAAGAAAGACCCAGACGAGGAGTATGGTTTGGGAAGTGAGTGTGCAATTGAACCTCATACCCATGGCCTTAAGAGGTGCACTTGCAACATACGTTAGAGGCTACAAATGTTAGCATCCTTGTTAACGTGCTTGCCTCCCAGGTTAGTGCTGGTTTTAATCATGCTTTAAGCGGAGTGAGTTACATAGATACCATGATCTAAACGGAAGTGAGGTTTATGGTTTAGGGGTTTTGAAAAATAGATGCCAGATAATAAGAGTTGTGTGGGTAAAGCAAACTCCTCTGGACTTTAGATGCACTCTAGATGCTGGAGGCTGTGGTTTTTAGTATCCTTGTTTAGCTCAGTTGCCTCCCATGCTGGAAACGTCAAAGATATTAAATCGCTTTCAGAAAGGGGTAAATAGAACCAGAGGGGTTACACATGCTCTTATGAAGGATGAGGGCACAGATTTGATGCCATCGTTGCTGTTTGTATCACTGTATTTGCAACTTGCGGGGAAGTCTCTGGAGCTGAAATGCAGATATGGTTTCCAATAAGTACTGTAAGTGGCAAACCAATGACAACAGACTGGCATTCTGACATATCACAGTAGAACACACAGTGTGTGGTGGTGAGTGTTTGCGATGAAATATCCTCACAAAATAAGTTATTTTGGGGAAAATGCTGGTTGATGCATTGACGTCCAGGAAAAATACTATGGAAGTCAGTTGTGATCAACAGAATCAAGAAACTCAAATAGTTTTAAACAAGTGGATGGTTCATAAATGATTACAGATATTTCATGTTTGGTAAACTATCCCTCAGAAAAGTCAGAACAATGGTAGTTAAAAAGAAATGTATTTTTGAGAATCTTTCGTGAATCTGACCCCTCATCCTTGGGCAAACCATTTCTGTAAGAACACTTTAAGAAAAGTGGCAATGCAGCAATGCTGATTTAATTTTCTATTTTTGTCAGATGGGATGCCAGCAGCACTTGAGCCACCAACTGTTTCTTTCCCCCAGAAAGCTGGCAAAAAAGGTCGAAACCCATAAAAAAGGTGCAGCAGGCAGCACGATGAGAAATTTAACTTTAGTTACGGTTTTCAATGAAGGTCAAAATAAATGAGGAGAAGCCATGTGTCATTCCACAGGCGTTTCCATCCGGACAGGATTAGATTTCTCAGAGGACTTCGGTTAGCTGAAAAACAGTAGGTAATTTGCTGTTTTCTAGAGGTTGTGTGGTGAAAAAAAAAACACAGGCATGTTTGATTATAAAGGATTAAAATCACAAAGTATGACTGTGAAACACAAATTAACCTGACGTCCTCAGGGAAAAGTAGTCCTGTCCAAAAAGGGGCTTAAGAACAGGAGCTTTCACAGTATGCAGCTCACATTTGGAATAATACAAGAGATTTGGCAGCTACTATTTGTATAAAATCAACTGTAATCAAGTTCTAATTTAATTTAATTTAATTTAATTACTTTTTTTCTATTTTATTTTTATGATGACTAAAAAATGTTTTATTTTTATTTTTTAAAGAAAAATTCAAATTTATATAATTATCTCACAAAAATAGGGTAAAATTGTATAAATATATATATTTATTTTATTTATATGTTTTATTTATGAATATTTACACTTGGTGTGTGGTTGTTCCTATAATGTAAAGTTGTAATCTTATTCCAAAACCTAGAACTGTAAAAGTGTGCAACATTAAAAATGTATTGTGATGATGTTTGATCTCATCCTTACCAATAGTTTTCCCACCATAAGCAGTTTTAAATTTCAAATGACATTAAATAATCACATGAAATATGACCCAGAAAATTTAGCGTTTGCCTTCAGCAGTAAAAACCCAGTATATCTTCAACATTGTGTCTGTTGGCATAATTAAGGTCTGCTTAAGTGCACTTTATGTATTTGTCCTGCGCTCCAAAGTCTCTATTGATCTACGGTTACAGCCAGTCAAACCACAGCCAAAGCCTTTACTAATCCATTCTGGGGTTCCTGCAGAGAAACAGATCCAGCACTGTGGGAAACCATCACTTCCTATTTGGCCTTTCAAGGATGACCGATCCCTACTGTCTGTCTGTCTTCTTTCCTTGGTTCAGTAAAAAATCATTTTATGACAGGGTCTCGGCACAATCACATTCACCGCTGCCTGACTGACTCTGGGTCTGCCGTTAGGTCAGAGTCAGTGCTCTGCTTTCTTCATTCGGGGCTGATCAAGAGTTAAGTGCCTTCATATAAAGAGATTGATGATGAATTTGAAAATGGAGTTTGATCTCATGACCAGCAAAAATGTCATAGTTCCCACTTTTGAAGTCATACCAAAGACTATAGAATACACAACACATGCCACTCGTTTAGTTTTGAATATGGTAAAATGTAACAGCCAATATGGATGCTCAAGCAAAGCAAACCAGGCCATCTAGTGTAGAAGCCAATCATCAATCGCTTTAGACTGACAAATCTCCGGGGAAGGGGGAGATCCAAACCTGTGTTTTTATGACAGTTTCTGCAGCTTCATTGGTATGATTTCTTTAAGGTGTAAACTTGTTGGAATCCCAGCAAATATCTGCCTCACAGACATGGAAAATAAAATTAAATTAAGCTTGAAATCTCTTTTAAATTAACCAACTACACTTGAAAACAATTGTTCTTTGGTTTTGTAATCTGTTTGAAACTAACAGCTGCTTTTGTCTAGCCTAATGGATTCCAACCTCAGCCATTCAAATGCAAATCACACAGTGGCTAAAAATCACAAATCAAACAGTGGCTAAAAATTCTGACCTCAACTGTATATAAAAACAACAATTGTAGGCTTGGCAAACAGTTTTTGAGAATTTGATGTTTCCCCATTTAAAGATTTAGGAGCTTGCATTTTGAATGCCCAAGAGACACTTCAAAGATGCTACAAAGTAAAAAAAAAACTAAATAACATAAAAATACACTAGCAACATTTATAAAAAAAAATAATAATAATACATAAAATAAATGAATAAATAAATAAATAAATAAAGGTGAGGCAACGGCGCAGTAGGTAATGCTGTCGCCTCACAGCAAGAAGGTCGCTGGATCGAACCTCGGCTCAGTTGATGTTACTGTGTGGAGTTTGTATGTTCTCCCTGCCTTTGCATGGGTTTCCTCCGGGTGCTCTGGTTTCCCCCACAGTCCAAAGACATGTGGAACAGGTGAATTGGGTAGGCTAAATTGTCCGTAGTGTATGAATGTGTGTGTGGATGTTTCCCAGAGATGGGTTGTGGCTGGAAGGGCATCCGCTGCGTAAAAACTTGCTGAATAAGTTGGCGATTCATTCCTCTGTGGCGACCCCGGATTATTAAAGGGACTAAGCTGACAAGAAAATGAATGAATGAATATTAAATAAAATAAATAAAACCTATATGTTATAATATTTTAATGGAATTTTTTATTATAAATCTACTGAAACTGTTTTATTACAAGCTATGATTTGGTAAAGCCATGTAACAGTGATTTTTGTTTAGGTTTGAATCAGTGATATAATTTATTGAGTTGCAGATACTTAAATTACTGTAATTACAATTACTGAGTAACAAAAAATTACTGTAATTACTGAGTAACTAAAAATCTGTACTTTTATTCAAGTATATATTTTTTTGATTTATATCAGTCACTGCTTCATATGTTTATGTTTTTCTTGTCTACAGAGATTAACTGAGTAGATTAATTAGCCTGCTGATTCCCGTCCAATCAAATTGCATAGGGATAAATCACATCAGACAGACCAACTTCAAGATATGAACACACATTATTCAATTTTATATCTACCACTTGGAATCTTGGTGGAATATTTGTACATACTTCGGAAATCTTTAGTTTATTCGCAACTTTTAACAATTTGTAATTTAATTCAGAATCATTCATACGCTGTAAAAATGTCTTGCTGTTTTACATTTTTGAGTTAAATCAAATTAACAGTTTCTTGTCATCTGAACTTATATCAGTCAAACTAACCAAACATATTAAGTTAAACTTGTCATAAAAAAAAAAATATTAAAATAGGTTAAAGCAACAATTACACATTTGCTGCCATGACTTGTTGACATGCAATCTTTTTACAGTCTAGTAATGCTGTGAACACATCATTTTTAAAACATAATTTCATCTGCTATGCCATTGCCAGCTCTTAAAAGCTAACATTCAGAAGCTTCAGAGGTCCTACTTTACCAGACGTTTAGATCTTTCTAGTCAGAATCAAAGAAAATGTTTCTTTCTTTTCCATATCCTTAAAGAACCCCATGCATAGAGATGAATTCTCCAACTGTCTTTTCATCTGTTTTATAAGAGTAACGAATCAGATGGTGCCCCTGGAGCTTTCAGTGACTCAGTGGCTTGAGATATCTGTAGGGTGGATTTTTAATTTTTTCTTTTTATAAAAAAAAACTTTCTTATCACACAGTCGGTTTCCTCTTATCAGGCCAAAAGTGTGAATGCCATTTGAAGATGAGATATGGCTTGTGAAGTGAAGCTTAAGCATTTAAACTGTATAATACTTCCTCCTGTCCTAAAGTTACAGCATGTGTAAGGACAACTGACAAAACTGTAGTCATAGGTGAATTTTTCAAGAATATAAGTCAGTATTCTCACTCTAAGCTAAATGTAATATTCCTTGAATTGTGTTTCATACCTTTCAGTGACTACAGCTGAATTTTCATGACCTACAGCAGGCGTTCTCAAACTTGGTCCTGGAAGTTCAGTGTCCTGCAGATTTTAGCTTCAACTTGCATAACACACTTGCAAGGATGTTTTTTAGAAAACCTAGTAAGAGCTTGATTAGCTAGCCCAGGTGTGTCTGATTGGGGTTGGAGCTAAAATCTGCAGGACACCAGACCTCCAGGATCGAGATTGGGAACCCCTGCAATTGAAATTGAAAAGAAAAACTGAACTGTTGTGTTTAGTCACTTCATAATGCTGAACGCTGAATTTTACACACAAATAAAGCAAACGGCACAAAATATAAAGGTGCTTGCCCCTTAGTATTACCTCAGATTTTCTTTAGAATTTGTCCAGCTGTGACAAATGTTCAACATATGCTCAACGTATGTTCAGTTTCCTTCCGCGCCATCTGCATTGTTTTTTCAAATAGCACTATATTTTCATTTAGAAAATGTACATCTTGTGTGTGATACCTTTAGACACGCACTGCACCATTTCTTCTTAGGTGTATGACCCTATTTAGATGTCATGTGACATTATAGCAATGCACATTCAGCCAAAGCCTATTTGAAGAAGGCTAGATTCAATATATTAATCAATAAAAAAATGCAGTTCTAAGATGATTTTTGTAAAGCTAGAGTCATTTACGCATCAAATATGATGTAGTTCATAGTACGAGGCTTTGTATAGTAAGAGGTAAATTCTTTGTTTTTCTGGTAAGATATAAGATCAATGGTTCTTGAGGTTTTTATACATACATACATACATACATATATATATATATATATACATATATATATATATATATATATATATATATATATATATATATATATATATATATATATATATATATAGAGAGAGAGAGAGAGAGAGAGAGAGAGAGAGAGAGAGAGAGAGAGAGAGAGAGAGAGAGTATGCCAAATGTTAAGTAAGAAATGATTGCTACTTTATATATCGGCTAGGCATTCAACTATATGTCCAGTTGCTGTGCGGCAAGATATGCAACTGGTCTACCTCCAACATTTTTTCCTCCACTGATATTGGTGGTGGCACATGTTGTTTGATGATGGCTGTCCAAGCACATGACTGTTAAACATTAGTGTAAGACAGTATATTGCCAGTATGAGATTCCACTACCATATAATACCAGAATTTCACACGTTTCCGGTAACATACTGTATATATTCACAACAAATTAGCACAAGAAATTATGCAAAAGTTACAACAACTTTTAAGAAAAGTTGCCATTCTAGCCTGCAATAGTTATACGTTTTTCCCCACAAACACTAGGACAGACTGGTTGAGGTCTGAGTAGACAAAAACAGCCAAAGCTTGTATTATAACAGGTACAGCCAGGTGACTTCATTTGATTGCTTGTTGACCAATGGAAAAGGAATTAAATAGCATTGAAAAAAAGCCTAACCCTGTGAAACAATGTAATGAAAAACTCTGTATAGAAATAGTACATCTTTATAAATGAGAAGCAAAGAGAAAATGAAAATATGAGTTCTCAGATTTTTCATTTCTGGAAAAGACCTTTTAAAATTCCAGATATTCCAGAAATTTCATGGTAACCCTGTTTTATAAATGCCTCAAAATCTATATCTGACCTTTAAAGGGCACCTAGGTTACCCCTTTTTTTTAGATTAAATATAAGTATTTTGCATCTCCAGAATGTGTCTGTAAAGTTTCAGCTCAAAACACCCATCAGATTTTTCATTATACCTTTTACATGATTCTGTTTTTTACATTTTTGCACCAGGGGGCTGTTTTGTCGTACTGCACCTTTAAGGCTAGTCCTCCTCGCCTACCGTTTCTACGTGCCTTTCTGCATGCCCTAATCTCCTCCCTCGGCTGCCTCAGACAACACACAGACTTTAAGGAAGAAGATCTCACGTAGCGTTTGTGAGAAATACTACAATAAGAACTTTACCAATGAGTATTTATTGTGCAGTTGTAATGATGAGTCACACACAATGTCGTTACAAAGTTCACGCGTGCAACCACAGATACACACGCACACACAAAGACCGAGCACGCGTTTAGCTTTACACTCTTTTTGCACGCATATTTAACAATATAATGGTTAATCTCCACTGCTGTATGGATAACTGTTATGTTAATGTACAAAATAAACCTGATTTAACGTCCACAAACGGGGATTGATGTGTCTTCATTTATAATTGTTCTGACACGTGGCTGTGCTGAAGTTAAGATGAATTAAATCGCTGTTCTTCATTACACACATGCATTGTTTTAAAACATTTTAAACAAGTAAAACATACTCTTGATCACATTTGATGATGATTGATGATCCTAGCGAGGTGAACAGACCTTTTATTCCCGGTTGCTTTGCGCACGTCTAGTCTTGTTGATATGATTATACACCTGACTACCAGGACATGTTAATACGCATAGCTGTTAATCAGTTCGGTGGGCGGGGGGACCACACTCCTACATTAAGTTGCGGTCATTCTGAAAACCACTCCAATTGGTCCACTGTTTTTATCTTGTTAAATTGAAAAAAAAAAAAAAAAAAAAAAAGGACTGGGTGTGTTTATATCACCCCAGTATGACGATCTAGACACTGTATCTACACGTATGTCTGTCCAAACAGCTGGAAAAGTAGATTTTTCACCATATGTGCCCTTTAAGCAGGGAAAGTGGTTTGAAAAGAGAAAAACCTTCTCTTTAAATGTAGTGAATGCTACTGTAGGACTAAGCAATTTTAAAAATCCTAAAGACCTTAATTAGCTTGTTCATGTGTATTCAATTGGGACTGAAACATAGTGGCCCTTCATGAGCTGCACTGCACACTTCTGCTCAATTAACATCAATTGAGGGTATTTATTTACAATTGTTTGAGGTTACTTAAACCTTTTGTTTCCCTTTATAGTTGTATGTCTGTGGAAGCTTGAAAGCAAACAAATAATTTATTTGTTATTTATCATACAATTGAATGAAATTTTGAAGTTGATAGCTCATAATATTTAAATATGAGTTTATATCTAAATACGTGACTGTTAAAGTTTTGTTTTCATGGTTTAGCAAGCTTTCGTGGTTTATTGTTTAAAATATTTTTCATCATTTGTATTCTTATGCTGCATTTATTATTGTATTTACCATACTCATGTTGTTTAAATAAATATATTTTTTAAGTATCACTAAAATTGAACTTTTTATAACTACATTAGTCATTCATTATTTTATTATTATTTAAAGTTTAGTAATGTATAAGCAATATATTTGTGTATTTGATACTGCAGTCTTGGCATACCATATCTCTATGATTATGTTTTTTTGTATTTGATATATCTCTACAGATGCAGTATATGTACTGTAAAAAATCATTAATGAATCAAGTTGAATGCATGAATTAACTGTATAATCTATTTACAATGGCTTGAATGCAGTAACTTATCATGTTAAATTTATTCATTTGTCATTCATTTTAATATTATTTCTACAGCGTGTCTGTTTGTGCGTAAGTTTTATTTTATTATTAGTTATTTTATTTCAAGTTACAAAAAATACTTCTAACTCTATGGCTTTAGATTTACTGAACTACAGTATAATAACCTTGAAAGAGGCTTTCACTTTTGGCAGACTCCGATAAAGGCAACATTTCTTCCTAGACTTCGGAAGGTCTTTTGGGATGCCTGTTTGAAAATTTTCATTATTTTTGCAGTTCCCATTGGTACCACGGTCTGCACAGAAAATACCCAGTTTACTTTCACCTTGTTTTGTGGGAAGTAAAGAAGTAAAGCAACCCACTTGTCTCTGCTCCCTGTTTTTTTTTTTTTTTTTGTATCCATCCCTTCTCAGTTCATTGAGATGTGTGAGCAGCTGTCATACACAGTGAGATATTGTAAAACCCCAAAAACAGAGCATCCTGAAATGGATTTTATCTCCGGCGTGTTTTACTGGTCGGTGTGTAACTGCAGGAGGAGTGTGTTTATCAGCATTGTCTCTTGACACAGTCATCTCCGGCTGCACCTTCAGTGGTGATGGAGTCAATCATCCGTGACCTTCCTCTACTCTTTCTTTTTGCGCTCTCAAAAAATAAAAGTAGGAAAGCTGTCACTTGGGCAGTACCTTTTCAAAAGGTACATGTTTGTACTTTTTAGGTGCTAGCACAGGCTCATTTAAACCCTTCATCTTTATGAAACTGCAAAAATTTACTTAAACATACATTTGACTTTAGTTTCTAAATAAAATGAATGCTATGGGGCAGTATAACCAAAACTTTTGTAATGTTTCGCACCTTTCCTATTTACAAGGAGATGTTTTTAAAAATAAATGATTATTAATTTATTTATTTTTAGACACAAGTCTAAATAAATACCCCAAAACATCTTAATTGTGTCTATGATTTGTAAACACATATGTTTACCTCATTTATCTCCATATAAACAACTTATTTGGCATGGTCAGTTTGCTTTGTAACTCATTTGCTCGGGTTTGAGTCTGGTGATCCACACACTCTCAGAAATAAAGGTACATGAGCTGTCACTGAAGTGGTACCTTTTCAAAAGGTACAGATTTGTACTTAAAGGGTCCATATTGGTACCGCAAAAGTATATATTAGTACTTAAAAAATTGAGTGGAACACTTGTGTATCGTTTAGGTACTATTATGTACCCTTGATTTAATAATATGGACCTTTAAGGATCCAATTTGTACCTTTTGAAAATATACCACCCCAGCTCACGTACCTTTATTTCTGAGAATGCAGTTAAACAAAAGAGAAAAAATCAATGTAAGAAAAAAAAAAATCAAGGTAAAACTATGTGGTCGCAGTGCACATTTGTCATATGTTTGCTTTTAAATTAACTATTGGTTGGTTTTAGGGAAGGGTTTAGGTCAGTGGTCTTCTGATAGGTAATCTGTATCACAAATCCTGCCTTTTTGTGGATGTGTACAAGGACGACATGTATCTGAAACATGGAACAAAATGTACCCTAAGAAACATTTCAGATTGGCATTGGCAAAGTAGACAGCGCTCTCTAGTGGAATTGTCATCTGAAACGTACTTCAAAGCATAACTGGAGCAATGTTTTTTTTTTTTTTTTTTTTATGTTTCCAGAAAATGGAGGCACATATAGTATTTCTAACGAGCCAGGGATGACGTTTAAGTAGGGCTGAGTACCAAAACCCGGAGCCATTTTAGCACATGCCTGGTACCTTTGTTAGCGGTGTGTACCGGACCAAATCAGCATTGGAATTTTGGTGCCTAATTTCGGTGCCACTGTTGCTGCAACAAGGCTGTAAGAAGCATCAAGTGGTGCATCGAAGGCACACATGGGTTGTCACACCATCTCTAAACATTTAATTCTAAACAACTTAGAGGAGTACAGACAGGCGATGTCAGGCGTTTGTTCTTGTTGTTAAGGGAACAGACGCATGCAGTACAGCGCATTCGGTGAGCAAGAGCGACTCTCTTCAGATCAACATGCAGGATCGCGTTTATCAAATTTGCTTAAACTAAGCATTCTAATTTGTATTTTACAAGCAAGGATTCTGACACAGCAACGTGAAGCAGATGCTTTACAAAAGTTGCGTGTAAGGAGGAACACGTTAAACTAAATGATACATTTGAGGGCTCATGGAATCAACTTAAAGCCAGAGGAATGCACTGTCTCTGAAAGCTTGCGACATCATCTGGCACTTTCAATGAGTACGTACACGGAGACCAATGCTCCAATTTTAATATAATTAAGACAATACTCTGATTAAGAGTTTAGACTACCATGTAAACAGTGATTTTTGATTACCTTAAAGAACCACAGACACCAGTCCTTACTTATTTCTCACATCAAATACCTCAGTTTGTCATGGGGGCATGAATAACATGTTCCTGAATGAAAGTGAAACTACAGTTAAAGTCGAAAATAAAAAAATGAAACACCTGAAATTACATGAAACTCTGGAGAAACCATGGATAGCGTGGGGATGCAATTACAGTAATCGAGCTATGTACTATAACATGTAAGACTGGATCATGAAAGGAACATTCTAAAAGCAACTCATGTAAACACCTTGATTATAATTTTGTTTTATTCAGATTCAGGCAAATCATTAGTTTACAGATAACCATGTAAACATAGTCACAAGCCCCAACCCTAGTAAAAAGGAGTTCAGTATTTTGATGACAGCCTTTCCACAAGTTAGTTGTAAGCTAATGTAATTTAATAAAGCAAATCCTAAATTCATGCTAACCAACAAATAATCAAGGGAAAAATATGAATGTAATTCACATATATAAATATGTGAATTGGTGTTTACTTTAAACTTTATTTATATTGTTTGATTTAAAATATTTTGTCAAAAAAAAAGATTTTTCTAGAGTCATCCACCATAATTTTGTGGCTTAAATATATCAGTTCAGGTACCGTTTTGGCACCGGTACCATTTTAAAAGTATTGGTTTAGCACTGGTATCAAAATAACCCCAAACGATACCCAACCCTACACTGTAGACATTAATATGCATCAAAGGTACCAATTTAGGCCATTTAGGAACAAACAAGTACCTTTTGAGAAGGTACAGACCCATGACAGCTTTTCTACCTTTACTTTTAAGAGAGTAGGCTACTCCTCACTATAAAGATCACTGATAGTCTGTCTTCTAAACGGACTGCAGTTTTGTCTTTTAGTTTATTTGGCCAGAAGATAGAAAAATTGGTTCACCTGCAATGTTTTGACTCCTTCCCACTGTTGCTTTTGTCTTAGTTAACTGATTTATCTGTAAGCCCTGTCCACATTAACTATGATAATATGTTAAGGTTTTCATGATCACAGACCACATTATGCAGACTTAATGATGTTAATATAACATCAAGCAGCATTAATTTAGAATGAACTATTTTTGCTAGTGGTGATAACCTTTAGCTAGTTTTAGAGCAGACTGGCTAAAGTTAATGTCACCTATTCATATGACTTCAGTGGTTAAACTGTAATCATATGAAGCTCCAAGAACACTTTAGTGTGCCAAAAACGCTGTTAAAACCACATTGTTTCAATTGTCTTTTTATTAGTATTCCCAATTGTTAGCATTATCATCACCAGTGTATTGTACCTGACTTGGCATGAACACAACAGTGAACAATTATTTTTACAGTTTTTTTTTTTTTTTTTTTTTTTGGCACACAAAAGTGTTCTTGGAGATTCATATGATTACAGTTGAAACACTGAAGTCACATGGGATCTTTTGACAATGTTTTTGATTCCTTTTTTACAACTTTGAATCGATTGGTGTCGGACCAGTGCTCTATATGGATAATGAGAAGACTCTCAGATTTCTGTTTATTTACTAAATTCTTATTTGGAAAACTCCACTATATTTAAAGGAATTTCCAATCCTGAACATTCAGGAAACATGTTGAAATCTGCACTGAAAAAAGTGCTGCATGCAGAACTGTTGCAAACAATTTGTGTTGAATTTAAACAAACAAATCAAATTTAATACTGTCCAACTTAATTTTTTGTTTAAATTTAGCCCAAATAAATTGTTTACAACCACTTAACGTAAAAAAAGAAAAAAAAAAAAAAAAGAGTAAATCCAAGGAATCATCCTTGAATTTCTTTTTCAGTGATGCGCTCTGGTAGTTTTATTAACCTTTGCATACCCAAAGTTCGCACTTCATTTGGTCCCTAATCTTAGTTTTCTGCTGCTTTTTTTAATATATATATATATATATATATATATATATATATATATATATATATATATATATATATATATATATATATATATATATATATATATATATATATTGTTGGTTTTATATGGTAGTATCTTAATTTGTGAAATTGTTATTGCATTGTGTACCTGCTGCTTTGTACTGTATTTGCTTTTTGTGTTGCGTCTGGCCAGGTCGTGATTGTAAATGAGAACTAGTTTTCAATCAACTTACCTGGTAAAATAAAGGTTATCTGAAATATCTTAATTTGAAGATAAAAAAAAGATATGGGGGGATTGGAAAAACAAATGAATAAATAATTAAAATCATAGCTTTTGGGTGAACTAACTCTTGGAATAACTGTAGGTGGTGTTAGCAGAGTCAGCATTGTTGCTTCAGCTTAACTGGATAAAATGTACTTCTTTGTTGAACTTTTGGGCATTACATTATCTCGTTTGGGTTTAGGAAATTTAATAAAATAAATTAATCTCAAGATGCCTGGAATCAGTCTTACAAGCATCTTGTTTATACTATTATATCATTTTCATAAAGCTTAAAAACACTTAAACCAATGAGAGATTTGGATCCATCATTGTTTCTCTTTGGCTCGGAAATTAAAGATGTCTGAATTGCACTTACCATATACTAATACTCAACTGTCATTGGTCAATCTGTAATTTCGGAGAGCAGCTTATGATATGTCTGAAAATGGCAATGTGCCAGCCTCCAGACCAGCCCTACAGTGAATAACTTCCTTCTACCAGGACATTCGTATTTTGCTGAACTGAATCATTGGTAAACTAAACTAAAGCAAAACTAACATTCAACCCATTTGACTCTGTATAAAGTTTTGGATCAACAACAAATTATACTATAATGTACTAAAAGTGTACTTCAAAACTATTGAAAACCATGATCATAATGTCTACATTAATGCTTAATCTCAACTGGTCAGACATTGTTTTGTCTTTTACTGTATAATGATTCAAATACTAGTGTCTTAGATCCAGCAAGTGTCTGTAAGGGACACTATGATTTTGTAAAATATTAAATTCAATATGTTATATGCCTAAATAGTGGTGATAAGCAGCTATTGAAAGAGTTTTCATTGCAAACAAGTAAAGGCTTTGACCTGGAAACAGTTTTCCATATGTTTAAATTGAACAAGCGGATAGAAATAAATGTGACTTGATTTGACCTTCCCCTTTCTGTCTGTCTCTCTTCACAGCTCGGCTCAGCTTTTGCTTCTGTCTGCAGCGTCCCGTATAAATAGACAAGTTCTCAGTGGCCATCTGCCGGTTCTCATTGGCACGAGTGGCGGGTCAGATTATGGGATCCGTATAGAGATCTGGTGGGAGGGTTTGTGCGTCTGTTCCAGTCCACGTGGATACAGATGTGCTGCTCGGGGCTCTTGAGCTGTGGATTTATTGAAGGTGATACGGCTGATGATGGCTCGTGTTTGTGTGTTTTGTGAGAATTCTGGGTAGGATTACGCTGCGGATGGGGATTACTGGCATAATCTAGGTGAAACAATGACAGTTTTTTCTAGAACGTCGGTCGAAAGGACTTGACCTTTACCTGAGCTTGAGTTGATCTGGCTCGGGAATGTTTATGCCTGAAGTGCGAGGAATTATCAGCAAGAGGGATTAAAAATAGGATGTATGTGGGTCGTTTCCAAAAACAGAGTTAAAGATCATTTAAAAATAACATTTCTAAATGTTGGGTAGGGCTAAATTGTCCATATTGCATTTGTGTGAATGAGTGTTTGAATGTTTCCCAGTGATTGGTTGGAGCTGGAAGGGCATCCGCTGCGTAGAGCATGTGCTGGATAAGAAAACGAACGAATGAACGAATGAATGAATGAATGAATGAATGAATGAATGAATGAATGAATGAATGAATGAATGAATTAATGAAATTAATGAATGAATGAAATAGATGAATTATTACATGAACTCTTTGTATCCGTTTTGGTCTCATTTAGGTCTGTTAAGCATGTACGTGTTAAAGTTTACATTTAATATATTTAACATTTCATGTGGTTTAACCATCAACAAATAAAATAATAATAATAATAATAATAATAATAATAATAATACAAAGTAAAACAAAGTATTAAAATTAAAAAGACTGTCATACCTCACAGTAATTCACAATAAATAACAAAAAAAAAAAAAAACTGGTTTGTCTCTTTAAAAAAATAGAATGATATTTAGATAGACAGACAGACAGACAGACAGACAGACAGACAGACATGTGTGTGTACATGGTTTTTCGGGACCCGACATTGTATTTCTATCTGTACGGATCTCTATTACATTTAACACTTTCTTAAAACCTGAAATTTCCACTAACGTTTAAGATCTCCCATATGCAAAGCTATAAATGTACAGATCGCCTTGGTTTTGCCCTGTTCGAATCTGTAGGAATTGCCTGTCTGAATGCTGTTCCAGGGGGGAGACGCGCAATTTCCGTAAGATTATCATTCGTTTACGGGCATCTGGGATGTCTGGGATTACATTAACGTTTCCCATTTTGCGAGCAAGTGTAGCGCGTGCCTGACTGGAGTAGTGTTTGGAGGTGGGCGGGTGCAGTGATTTGTGAACAGGTTATTGAGATTGGCTGTTCTGTGTCAGGTCCAGGGTTGCTGGGGCAACAGGGGTGGAGCCAGCACGAGCTTGCAGACACAGAAGGCATCAAGATTGCTAATGAGTGCATGCTTTAATAAACTGATATTCTGAGTTCAAAAGCGGTGATTTATTGTTTAACATGACAGCGGGGAAGGCAGTATGTTGCCTGTTAAACGTTGTTACACTGAAAACATTATATTTTGTGCTTATTCTCTTTTATCTTTTTAGATGTTAGTCTGAGTTGAAATGTTCCGTTTGTAATGAGTACCGAACCAAAAGTCTCCTAATGCGTAGCGAACCGAAAGTCTCCTAACGAACGGTTCAATACGAATATGCGTATTGTTACACCCTTATATATATATATATATATATATATATATATATATATATATATATATATATGTGTGTGTGTGTGTGTGTGTGTGTGTGTGTGTGTGTGTGCGTGTGCGTGTGTGTACAGTACAGTACATTTAGAAAAAAAAGAATGTCATCATATCATGATGTCCTTGTGTCATGTATAGTTAATTCTGTGGGAGAAGTAATGGAGCATGACAAATGACAGCTGTGACCTCACCTACATGTGATACGTTTAGAATGTCACTGTGTGTGAAAACGCATCAGACCTTAAATGTTTTTAACATTGCTAAATGGAATGAAAGCCACTTAAAATAGAATCAGGCGACGTGGAGGGATGCTATACAAGAGGGCGAATGTCAAAGCAACAACAACAGAGCGAAAGAAAAAAAGAGAGTCTGCTGCTTTTCAGGCACTTTCTGTCAGGCCTGGTCACTTAATAGCGATCACATGATTTAATGCTAGATTAAGCACATGCTTGACAGCTGAAATGGCCACTCTTTTAGCTGAGAGTCACTCAGGTTTTATTGACCTCAAACAGCTCTCAATTTTCCCCCACTGTTGAATTATCACAAAAGCAAAACACAATTGATAGTGCCACAGGAGACGCTTTTTACCCTTTAGTGCTTCTGACCTTGGTTTTTGTGATTGCCGGGTCACCGGTTCAGTCTCTAATGCATATTGTGCAGCTTCCAGGAATGACTTGAAAGGCATTAGCAAGTTTGAGAAGGGCTTCTCTGCGCCTGGTTCTGTTTTTCACAGTTTCGAACAGTGCAAACAAGAAACCTTTTTAAAGGAGACTAAAACGAATACACCACGTGTGTAGCAGCAACTTGATTGCTACCATCCGGCACACACAATGTGTATTTGACCTGCTGATGAGTCAACAAACATCCTTATGCAATACAAGATCCTGATTCATGCACTGCTTTCAGTTGAGTCTTTAGCACATATGTTGAGTTATATCACAATATAGCCGGTTGTTTCAAACGACAAACGTGATACTTGACTGACTGTTACTTAAAGAGTTGCCATTTTATTAGGTAAACCTTCCTAACACTACAATAATTCAGCTTCAACAATGTGTTGGATACAATCTTACAATCACACATTCACAATCACAGATCCCTGAGATCTGATAATACCAGTGCAAAGACACTTGGAAATCAAACTATTTACCTTTTGAAGTGAAATGAGCATTACTGAGTTTGTTGATTCTTAATAAGTGGATGTCTTTACATTTTCAAAGTGATTTCAATTGAACTTTATGTAGTTTTATTGTGTTTTATTGTATTGTGTTAATTTTATTTTGGGGAAAGATCTGCAGTTATATATATATAAATTTAACTGCAGATTTTTCTCCAAAATAAAATTAACCTATTCAATATGTTGTACTGTTCTCTAATATCTAAACAGCAAAGAGCAGCCGACTAATGTATTTAGAGCTGTAGTTGGTAGTTTTGATGTATATGAACACACAGTCAAGAATAATCAACCTCTGCATAAACAGATGAGTTTCTGAAGAATATTAAGGTACTGCCATTCCTAAAAAATTTACAGTAGGAGCAGAATAAGACACAATGCATTAAACACTTACATTTAGCTGTTTACATTTGTCTGTTCCCTCAATACAAACATTGAATAATTAACAATACACAATATCTTAAGGCTTAGCCCCTTTGCCACAGTAGACTGAACCACCAATTACTCTGGCATATGTTTTATGTGGCTGATTTCTTACCAGCCACATCCCAGCACTGGGAAACTAAATATACATTGTCTTTAAGGAAAAAAATAAAATAAAAAATAAAATATTTGTTAACTATATAATTTGTCACTCAATGGGTTAGATGCCCTTCCAGCTACATCACAAAATACATATTCAAATAAACAAATAAATAAATAAATAAATATATATATAAATATATATATATATATTTGAGCAATTTCAAACGATATACAGCCATATCACACTGCTACAAGTGTGATATTGCGCTTATACAACAGTTTGACGGCACAATTGTGTATATAAAAACAAAATCAAACATGGAGAGTCTCAAAAACCCTTTTGTATGAGGAACTACTTTCTTCCGGATTCAAATCATGAGCTGACAGTTAAACAGTTGAGTTTGCATCTTTAAGCTTTAGATCTGTAGTGTTTGCTTTTTGCTGGCTGTATGTGGGCGGAGTAATACACAAAGGGTAAAGAGGCTGTAGGAGTTCTGATATTGCAGAATATTGCATATATATATATATATATATATATATATATATATATATATATATATATATATATATATATATATATATATATATATATATATATATATATGTGTGTGTGTGTATGTGTGTGCGTGCGTGTGTGTGTGTGTGTGTGTTTAAACAAAACATATGCCTCTTCAGATTAATGCTGAATATATAATCTTTTCATCCCGCATTTTGCATTAAGACAAGCTATGAACACTCTGATTCACAGAACTCTTTAATCTTTCTTATAGCCGGTCCTGTTTTCAAAATAAGAGTATCCCATATATAATATGCACAAAACAAGCTTAGTTAAACTATTCTGCCCCTACTAGGATGACTGCTGAAGTGCTTGTGCCTGGCTAGCTTTGCAAATAGCTAACTGGTACCTCCAAGAAAGACTTGTGTACTTCACTTGAAAGAAGCACTATAAAACTAAACATACAAAAACAATTGCCAATTATTATGCCTTAAACATACAATTTACTTTTTACATGAAGACTTAACATATAGCTTTGCATACAGTTGAGAAAACAAATAATCTTGTTGTTTTATCCTTTAGGAAATGCAATTTTTATACATGTTTCTTTAAATTACACTTCACTCTATAAATGAAGAGAAATATTAAACAAAATACTCACAGACTTATATTTTCTGTAACATTAACCTGCATGGCAGCGAAATGCAGCTCTGTCAAATTTCTTCCATTGCAACACTAACTACGGCAAATCTAGAGGTACAAACTTAATACAACTAAATTTTGCTATCGCCACTAGATGTCACTTTTAGACTGTTTTGCTAAGGTCAGCACATAAATGTTAAAATAAGTGACAAAATTGTCATTGTTTTAATCTCAGTTGGGCTGCAACTAACAAACGTTTAATCAGGTAATTCGTTTTTTGATTAATCAATGAATCAGATAAATAAAAAAACAAAACAAGAAAAGCATTTATTTCCAACTCTTTATTCAAAATATAATAATAATAATAATAATAATAATAATAATTGTAATAATAATAAAAATAACTAGATATAGTTAAATAACAGAGTTTTGTGCCTTTTTCAAACCCAAATATCTAAACATACAGACTAGACATATTATATAGCATAAGAAATTTGTCGGGTTTTCTGAAAAAAAAAAAAAAAAACACCTCAAAATTGAGTGATATTTGCTTAAAACAAACTAAATTATTTGCCAATGGAGTAAGAAAAATAATCTTAATGAGATATAATCTCAAACAGAAAAAGGCCAGTGAATAAAAACGTGTCTTCAGTCTTTAGTCTTGCAATGCAAAGTAACTCTACTCCCATTGCTTTACTACTGTTATTAACACTTTTACTGGTACGATTAAAAGATTCTATCTGGATCCAGGAATCAATTATTATTATTATTTTTTTTGGCTACCATTATTTTTAGAACATTCACCCCTAATTTTTCTGTCGCAACGCGTTTTTTATCACTGACACACCACAGCCACTGTATGACAGATGTATCTCTTTTTCCGTTTTAATTTAACATATTCACACGCTTGCTTATGTCATAAACTAGATGATATTCCAATTCACAAAAATGTGTAAGTGATCGTGATATATTACGTGAGATGGCATTGCCATGTTTATATGCAGCTGCACGTTTGCCTCGTTCATAAGAGCAGAACATGCAGGATTCAGCTTGTAATTCATCAGTTACTCCACAAATACATGCCAGTAAGTGGCAGGTAAACTTAGAGAAGAGTATATTCAACTTTATAGTTACTTTCACTGTTTCTGATATGAATAAAACACATTGGGAAATTATAATTGAATGGATTGTTAGACTTTCATAGACTTTCTTGTGTGTTTTACAAACTCTTAATGTATTGTTTTAATAGTACATGTGTGTATTTACATGTCTAAAACATAAAATAAGCATTGGGTGGTTAAAACGCTGCATAATTGTGATCATATGATAAGTCCTTCTCTGGCTCAGCACCAGCCAACGCACCAAAGCTCAGTTTGAATTTTTTCTGTAGCCGCTCTAAGGGTAAACAAGCTAATGCTAACTTGCATTGCTTGTCAATAATGAGTAAGCACCAGGGACTTCACATCAAAATGGAACAAAAGCAGGATTCTTTAGTGGTTTACCCTACTGTTGAACTTCCTTCCTCCTTATCCCTGCCTATGAGACACCAAACTCTGTATCAGTGTATCACAGACCATATTCACTCCGCTCCACACTGAACTAAAGTGTTTTTTTTTTTTTTTTTTGTGACACAATGAATTGATTACAAAACTTGTTGCCAACTCTTTTAGTAATCATTATTGATTTAATAAATTTGTTGTTGCAGCCGTAAATCTCAGTACGAACATTATGGCAAATCAAATGCTGTAAATAACTAACTAACCAACTAACTAACTAACTAACTAACTAACTAACTAACTAACTAACTAACTAACTAACTAACTAATTAACTAAATAAATAAATAAATAAATAAATATTGAGGCTATCTGTGAAGAAATAAAATGTAATATTTATTAATTATTAGGAAATGAAAATACTTTAATAATAATATTAATAATATTAATGATGATGACCATTACTATTATTATTTATTTATTTATTTATTTATTTATTTATTTATTTATTTATTTATTTATTTATTATTATTATTATTATTATTATTATTATTATTATTATTATTTTATTATTATTCAGTTGGATATCTTTTATTTATTGATTTTATTTATTTATTTATTTTATTTTTTTTTGAAAAATCTACTTTTACAATTTGACACATGTAAACCACTGCAGAAATGTTCTAACCAACACACCCATGTCATATACAGATACTTAATAAATAACCTACTATAAATTAAAAGCAATAACATATGCTTTGTTTTTTGTTTTCACAAGCTTTGGCGATGTAACATAAATTCCGTTTTAAATAGGTCACCTACAGCATTTGCCATGAGCCACGACTGTGTTCCAAATGGTGTCAATGTTTACTAAGTGCACTGCGAAGGGAGTGCAATTTCAAACATGAAAATCACTAAAACTGAACTGTAAAAATTGTTTAAAATGTTAGAATGTTCTAAATGAATAGGGCATAGGGGGGATAACTGGTAATACAACACAGCCAGGATGTGTGATCTTCACTGCCTTTAGATGTTTGACATAAAGTGGGCCTCAGATCGTACAAGAAGCCCTGCATTAAATTAAAAGTTTCCCTGCCATCTCTTTAAAATATGGACATTTAATTCACCTTAGTATTTTGAATGGAGTTTTTGCGCTAGTCTGCTGGTACTGACGGCACTAGCAGTTACACTATCTTGTTTTACGCTTGAACAAGTTGACGAATGCTAAAGTTTATTTAACTGATTGTATTTTTATTACATTACGATAATGATGCTGTAAAAGTAACCTAAAAAAAGTTTAACTATATATTAACCTTTCACCGGAAGTTTACCGTTGGCTGAAAAACACTAGCAGTGAAAATAGGCCATTGTGTTTGAGGCTCACTGTATGTCAAATCCATCTTCTGAACTCTTACTATTCAGCTATCCCTAGGTAGATCAAGATCTTCTTTCTGACTCTATGGCACCTTCATCACACCTTCATTTTTGGTTGAGGTGAGGTGCACATGAGATTCACAAGTGAGCATCGAGCCCTTAAACTGCAAATAATGTTGAATATGTGCTGCTAGTCAGGCATGGAATATTCTAGGCAGGGGATTTCCAGCTGTCACATTGATAGAGATCAGAGGCAGCTCATCACGCAGTGAGGTGAGAGGTGAATCCGGACGCTTCTCAGTTCACCAATGCATGTGCATTTGCTGGTGCGCACGCAGGGATTTATTTCTGAGTTAGCAAACAACTGACATAAGGTATAATTTTCTCACTTTGAGCGAGCTTTGTTTTCAGTTAACATCCAGATCTGCTGGGTCGCATCTGCTGTGATGATCACAAGTCTAAAAACGGAAGAAAAAAAATAAACACTCATTTGAAGCAACCATTTATTTCTAAGTGCAATCAGCATAATTTATATGGAGGACGAGTAAGGCAGAACATTTTTACACTTAATCTACTCATATGTATTTTCATCCTTTTTTTACTTTACTAGAAAAAGAAAACATCATCCATAAAATGCATACTTATTAATTTTTTACTGTTTTTACTTATTCTTTAGAGACTGGAATCTAATTAATATTTACCAAATTTAAACACATTTAATTTGAAGATGTCCTTGATACAGTATTTATTTAACCACTGACATACACATTATTAAATACATAAACTTACTCTATAGTTAAGGATAGAATGTGTGTTGTTTAGGGATGGTTGCATGTAATTATGAATACTTGTAATTTCTATATTAAATGTGTAACAAGGACACCTTCTCTAAATTTGTTTTTACAGTTTTTCTCAATTGCGTTGACTCAATTCTCGATTGAAATGTTTCTTTTTCAAAACAATAAGTTTAGATCTCTGAACAATTAGCTTATTTTTCACACCAGGTGAGGTGCACATGAGATTTACAAGTGAGCATCGAGCCAAATCCAGGGGATTTATATATTTAGATTTATATATATAGACATCCTATCACTCTTGTTGGCCTTGATAGAGATAACATATCTTCCAATTGCTCTTTCACAAGCATTTTGCTGCAGTTGTGGACGTGTAAACAACAGGACCATGTACTTCACGTCAAAATGGAATAAATAGTGATTTACCCTACTGTTGAACTCTCTTCCTCCTCATCACTGTCTATGAGGCACCGAACTCTATATCAGTGCGTGAGAGAGACTGTGTTCTAAAGTGTTTTTTTTTTTTACCACATTGTGGGACACAATGAATCGATAACGGAATTTGTTGCCAACTCTTATTAGTAATCGATACTATATCAATAAATTTTATCTATTTATTTGATTAGTTTTTGCAGCCGTAAATCTCAGTATTATGGCCAAACAAATGCTGCCTAAGCCATGCATATTAATAGTTCTGTGTAGATTGTTAGAATTAATGTTTTCTTTCTGATTGCCTGGATTTTTCCAAAATTTTAGACTCCTAGGAATGAGAAAACAATAGGGTATATGCACACAGACTTTTAATTTTCAGCCAGCCAGCCGACATCTTTTGGTAAACTGACTTTCTACTTTAAAATCGCCACATTTAAGATCAGTTTTCTTTAAAAATAAGTGATCTTCACTTCCTTATAGATATGAAAGATTGGCATTCCTTATTGATTTAAGTGGACTGCAAATGATTCAGCACATGCGTAATGTCTAGAAAAAAAAAAGATAAATGATCTCTAATTGCTATACAATTTGCATAATCTATTTAACCAACCGGGTTTGGGAGAACTTCCACAACTGCAGCAAAATGCTTGTGAAAGAGCACTTGGAAGATGTGTAATCTCTAGCAAGGCCAACAAGAGTGATTGGATGTACACCAAGAATACATGTTTTTATGGATGATTTTGTGTCGTATTTTTGTTTATTTGTGGTAACATAAGAAATATGAAATATACAATACAGTAAAAGCAAGATTGCACTCTACATGTAATACATTTGTACACAAACAAATGCACTGTATAACTACAAATGCTCATTTTTTTTCTATAGACTATTGACTCTTCTTAACAAACAGATTTTTTTAAAACCTTAATTTTCATTGTTGACTGTCGGGGTGAAAAAAACAATATATCATTTTGAGGAGTGTGGCTCACACGATGACCAACACAGTTTATATTTTGGTGGCATTGGCCAAATTACTGATACAATAACTACGGTTTGAAGCATGAGTTAAATGTTTTTGTTGAGTAACTACATTTTGCAGACATGCAATATAGTTTTATTTAGACAATGTAGACTGTTTTGAAGAAAAATGTGCCAAAGCAATTGAGAAAAACTGTAAGAAACAAACAATAGAGTAGTTACCAGTCATTATGGAAAAAAAAATACTATCATCAGATGAATGGTATCAAATGTTCCAACATAAAATAAATATGTACTAGTTACTAAAGTATCAGCAATTATATGTAACAATTCAGCACCTGTCGCTAAAAATCCAACAGTAGCATTCAATCTGAAAAATACCAGCTAAAAATAATCAGCGTAAACATGAAACACTGCACTAGTTTCATGTTGAATGGATAAAATGTCAAAACGTCTTGCCATAAAGCAGTTCTTAAGTAGTCTGTAAAATATGTTAATAAATATAGTGCCAATGCAATTCTAATGTTCCTTTAAACATAAATGATTCTTTTACAGGCAATAATGTAACCAGTTGGTAGCCAAATCATTATGCCATTCCCTCTTTGCCGTTTTCTAACCTCTCGAAATAAAATAATATCGCTCTTATGATCACTTCAGATGGCGGATTTTCATTTGCATCTGCCATTTTCATTTAATATGCTACTATCCAAAAGCACTTTTAGCATATATTACATTACCTTTCTTACCCTCAATTGTAAAATCACCAAAGCGATGAATTGTTCTCTGCCTTTTTTGGGTGTAGATTTTAGTACTTATTGATTAGACACAAGTTGTTATTCAACAGAAACTATAGCATGTACCATAAATGCCAGTTCTTATCTGAAAATACTGCTAGTTAGTTAGAAAGATATTTAATTGAACTGTACTGGCCATTCAGACTAGTAATAATACAAGATGACTAAAACAGCAGTTGGGACTAATGAGGTGGGAATTGTTATAGTAATAATAACCCTAGCTTACTATACAGCTGGGTTTAAAATGCAGATACGATTTAGAATTATTTACATGTAATAATTCATAATTAATTTAAATTGTTAAAATACAGTACATGGGACATGTATCAAGGACACCTTAAAAGAAAGTGGTCCCTCACTGCTAGCATCTAAATAGGTAAGTACTAGTATGTAAATAAGTATTTTTTTCTAATGAATAAATCCTAGTATGCAATAAAAACTATTAATGATAACTATTACGTACCAATATCTAAAAATATGTTGTAATATCTTATGAATAGTGAAAATAAATAGACTTATATCAAAATGGAATAAAACTTCTAGTCAACAGTCAATGTTTGATATATGTGATATGTGTGTGACAGATCAACAATTCAAATCTGCTAGTAGTGACCAGTGAACAAGTAACAAGATTTGAATCATTCTAATTTATTTATTTATTTATTAATTAATTAATTAATTAATTAATTTATTTATTTATGTATTTATTTATTTTTTCAGGAATTGTATTTTACTTAGTAGTTTTTTTATTTATTTACTTATTTATTTATTTATTTATTTATTTATTTATTTATTTATTTATTTATTTATTTATTTATTTATTTATTTTTAGGTAACATTACTGGAGTACATTCTTAGTGCTGTATCAATATTTTACTGCACCATGTTCCTTCAGTCTGCAGTCACTACTTTATATTTTTATTTTTATTTTTATTTTTTTTTCATGTCTATTGTGATTGGCTGAGTACAATAATAACCCCTACAATTCCCATTCAATCAAATCACATAGAAAAATCAAAAATCTTCAAGACATGGACACTTTCAAAGCACAGCAGTACAGCACACATGCACTGTTTGGCATTAAAAGGTGTCCAAGAAGATGCAAAATCATTACACGCACTGACTAAAAACTATTTAAGCTTCGAATCACTGATAAGAAGATGAATGATGCCTACTGTATGATGACTAAATGACCTTAAACAATAATTACGTGCAGTACAGAATGTTATGTTTTTAAATACATGCACTAATTGTATGTATTCCATCAGTGCTGCACATGGTTTGTTTATGGTACCAACTGCTGGACACTTAGCTTGTTAGGATTTAAAGTGCATAGCCTGAGCAATAACATGCATCAGAAAAGCTAGATTTTAGTGCTTTAGGTTACACAGATTTCACTCCACATGTAAATGTATCAGCCTGCTCATTATCGGTGCATATGTTGATGTATTTGGGTTCTCACATTAAATTAATTTCACACTTTATATGTGGAGTCTATGAATGGGATATAGATTACACTTAAAAACACCCTTAAAAGAAAACGACACTGATGTAAGCTTTATTTTTAATTTGCAGAATATGCAGCATAATCTTCATAGTACTCACTACTCTTGATAACCTTAAGGACAATTTTTACTCATATTTTGAATTTAGATCGGATACTTTTACTCGTAGTTTTTTTTTTTTTTTTTTAAAGCTATATTTTACTTAGATAGTCTACAGAACAAACTATCGTTATACAATAGCTTGCCTAATTAACCTAACCTGCCTAGTTAACCTAATTAATCTAGTTAAGCCTTTAAATGTCACTTTAAGCCATATAGAAGTGTCTTCAAAAATATTTAATACAATATTATTTACTGTAATGATGGCAAAGATAACATAAAGTTATTAGAAATAAGTTATTAAAATTTTCATGTTTAGACATTTGTTAAAAAAAATCTCTCCATTAAATAGAAATTGGAGGAAAATAAACAGGGAGGCTAATAATTCTGACTTCAACTGGATGTGTTTATATATAATGTCTTTACCTTTCCCCCCAATTGTAAACTAATCTATGATTCTTCTCATTCACAAACTCTACAATGGGATGTATGGTAATGAGTGGGTTGCTTGGTAACTGTAATTTGCGTGGCATCTCCCAAAGAAGCGTAGCAGTTATTAAGTAAATTATGGTGAGCACAAACTGTTTGGATTCCCCGTTCTGGAGAGGCTCAGAGAGGCTGGTCATCTGAGAGTTGGACGAAGAGGCACTTCTGTGTACACTGACACTTGTCTAAAGAAGTGAAGATGGAGGAGTTCAAGACTGGAGATTGGCGAAAAAAACTTATAACTTGGTCTGCAAGATGTCATTGTAATTGGGGGAAAGTTGATTTTATGATGCATACAGTAAGTGGGGAAGATATTAGAGATATTGTAAGAGTGTGAGTTATATTTATTTATCTGTAGATTTGTTTTCTTTTTATTTTACTACTACTACTACTACTACTACTATTATTATTATTATTATTATCATTATTATTATTATTATTATTAACAATGTAATTAACATTAGCTACAAATTAAAATCGAAAAATCAGCACCCGTGGTTTCTCAGAATCAACTAATGTTAATGTATGGGCTGTTACTTGCAATGGCGACTGCACTTCTCCATGTTTTGAGGGCCTTGCTGTTTGTAAACTTACAGACAAAGCTTAAAACTTAAACCGTGAAGACACATAAGTTAATATAAAATAGCTTTTAGTTAAATGAATGCTAAATTCAAATAAATTATATATGACACAATCGTAGAGCATGTGAAACTATTTTATTACATTCAAACTGATGCAGGCTAACGCTAGAAACCGAAGGAGAGGGAGTGATGGTATCGAAACAATTTAAAAGAGTGAATAATATTTCATGCAACATTTCATATTGCAATTCAACCCTAAAACAGAAACACATTCTTAAACACTCAGCAGTTTAGCACAATTGATAAGTGTTTGACTTTCTGAGGTAGGGCCGCACGATTCCGGCTAAAGTGGGGACCAAAATTTTAATTTTATTTTTGCTTAAAATCAAGATCACAATTTTCTCACAATTCTATAGATGTAGAATAAAGGTTAATATGAGTAGGCTATTATTATTGTTATTTCTCAAAAATATGGTAAAACAACAATAAAACTATTAGGCCTATCTGTGGTCTTACTGTTGGTAAAGATGCTACATTTTGTATAGACTTGGAATGGTGGACTTCATCAGACTTAAATATATATCCTGGTTGTTAATTCACAGTAAAATGATGACACCGGAAAACAAATATTCATGTTTCTAAAGTTGAATTATTATGTTTGAGACATATGTTTGTCATTTGTCATTGAAAACATTATTAGACCATTTTTTCACTGATAAAAATTAGACATTTGTCATTACAAGATTTAACTCTAGCATTATATTCAACATGAAGGCTAGAGTAGTTATACTGACCCAGTAAATATTTATTTTCATGCACAACACTGTGTTCACTATGAAAGAAAAAAAAAAAAAACATATCAAATGCCATAATCACGACTCTAAAATGCGATAACATTTAAATGATGTGCATGCTTTTGGTTTCACATTCATTGCCAAATGCAGCTCATAGTTGCAGTCACAATTTGAGAAAAAAAAAAAAAAAAGCAAATTAATCCTTCCATGGGACCTCCAAGCGATCTGTCTGTGCAACAAACTGAACGCTATTTACAACTTCATTACCTGTTATTCACAGCCTATGCAGGTTCTGTTCACTAAGTAGACAACACTGGCGGGTATGCACATGTCCTCTCGATAGTAAACAAACAGTGCGTCAGCTGATGTGTGATTTTGCAGCCACAAATACATTATTGTAATAAGACAGAGATTACATATTGTGGTGAATTATACCTTACAAATGCAGCATGTGACACTTTAGAACAAAACAACACACGAAACAATGAATATAAAACAATGTAAAGACTTGTGCAACCATTTTTACACTTCTCTTCTGACCTTAAAAATATAATTAGCTGAATTGTAAAAAATCTGAATTAAGATCATGTAGGGGTCATATCGAGATCGTGATCTGTTTTGAATTAATCGTGCAGCCCTACTCTAAACAGTTATCAAGCAGGAGAAAACTTGTAGTATCATATTACTTTCCCGCAACATGGTCAAACATGCACTAACTTACAACATACTCATTTATCATTACAAAATTGGGAAAAACCAACCTTCTTCTCCCAAGCTTAAAATTTACTGGCACGAATCAAGTGAACATTTACAAGACAGACAATAGAAGTAGTCAAGTTGACATGCTACTTTAGGTTAAGTTTTCAAGAACTTACACACCTTTGTTAAATGTCCAAAACATATTAAGACAAGATAAGTTCAAGAGAACATGTAATTTAAATGTAACAACTTATTTGGGCCATAATGTTTTACTACTACTGCTTATTCTACTGAAAATATTAGTAGTAGTAGTAGTAGTTGTAGTAATAGCAGTATGTAATAATTTTTTTTTTCAATTCAATTCATGTTTATTTCTATAGTGCTTTTACAATGTACATTGTGTCAAAGCAGCTTAATATAGAAGTTCTAGTAAATTGAAAACGTGTCAGTCCAGTTTTTCGAGTTTAAGTTCAGCTTAGTTCAGTTCAGTGTGGTTTAAATTTTACTGCTAAGTACAAACACTGAAGAGCCATCAATAGGCAGTTCTACAAAGTCCCAACCAAGCAAGCCAGTGGCAACAGTGGTGAAGAACAAACTTCGAAAAACAGAAATGTGCGCACATCTAGAAAATCTTGAAGGCAGGTGCACGATCAAAAAACAAACATTAGTAGCAAAAGATTCAAAGTAAATCTGCACACTGCCACTTTAGCTCTCAAAATTTTTTTTTTATGTCAATATCACAATATGTTATATTATTGTGATATTGACATTAAAAAATTTTTGAGAGCTAAAGTGGCAGTTTGCAGATTTACTTTGAATCTTTTGAAGAACAAACTTCACCAACATATGACCAAGTTAACCCATACATAAACTGAATAAATAAGATTATAAGCATTGTTTAAGCTTTAGCGTTACCAAAAAGTCCTGAATATAGATTTATTCTTCCAATGATTATTAGACTTGATCAAATTTGGTCAAACTATAGGCTATGCAGCTATTTAACCACATTTATTCAGCTAAATTGTTAAATATTTTTTATAGGCGATAAACAGAAGAGCTTACCTGTCTGCAAAATGTAAATTCAATTATTAATGGATTCATTTTTGTCCGCTTTTTTGTGTTTGGGTTGCGGGGGCAGCAGTCTTAGTAGAGAATTCCAGACTTCCCTCTCCTTAGACAATTCCTCCAGCTTCTCTGGGGGGACCCTGAGGCGTTTCCAGGCCAGCCGGAAGACATAGTCCCAAGCGTGTCCTGGGTTTTTTCAGAGGCCTCCTCCCAGTGGGACATGTCTGGAACATCTCCCTAGGTAGGCATCCAGGAGGCATCCGAAACAGATGTCGAAGCCACCTCAGCTGACTTCTCTCAATGTGGAGGAGCAGCTGCTCTACTCTGAGCTCCTCCCAGGTATCAGAGCTCCTCACCCTCATCTATAAGGATGCGCCCTGCCACCCTGTGAAGGAAACTCATTTTGGCCACTCATATCCAAGATCTTGTCCTTTTGGTTATGACCCAAAGCTCATGACCATAGGTGAGAACGTAGATTGACCGGTAAATCGAGAGCTTTGCCTTTCAGCTCAGCTCCTTCTTTACCACAATTGAACAGCACATTGACAATCTGAAGACAGTGAATGTAATATGGTAATTACAATTAGGTATGCATAATCACATAAAATTAACCCTAAACAACAGGCACTCTACCCCTAACTGTAAAGTAACCATATGACGAAAGTCCAAATCAGGTCTCAGCAGGGGTAGATTGAGGGGCAGAGCTTAATGGAGCAAAGGTAACAATGCAAAAAGTGACTCTGATCATTTCCACCAACACAAAAAGGGTGTCTTTCACTATTTCTTGTTAACTCTTTATGAGTAAATGGACACTAACACAGCTTAATTAACCCTGATGATTTTACTCTGTAGCAATAGTAGTGTGCATTCATTCTGTTTCCCTTTTGGAAGGTTCTAAACAAAACACAAAATACCTTTTACTTTTCATCGACTATTGCAATATTAACACAACTATCACAATACGTATATCTTTAAAACAACCTTTTTGTCCTATATGCTCAATTATTCACTGCAATGAGTGAAAAGTCAACAGTGGCTGAGTTGAATCTTCAGCAGTGATAAATAAAACCGTCCTGAGGAGGAGAGATGTTTATTGCAGCCCAAGCGATAAAAATATCCTGCTGTTATGAAACTATTGCTCACACAGTACACCTGTCCAGCGCATTAGAGCACACTCTCTCTCAGATGACGTTTCTTTATGTGTATATGTGCAGAATGTATTGTGTACACCGCCAGAACTCCTCCAGAATCGCCTTATAAGACAGAGAGTTGGCACGAGTCCTGCAATGTAGGAGGTGTTGAGTTTTCCAGCATCACTTTGCTACTACAGTCTTAGTGTTACTGCTTCTACCACACATGAAATTGGCAATTTGGAAAATGTTTTGACTAAAGGTGGTAGATTATTTGAAAATATAATTGATTTGATTACAAGCTTGAGAATGAGTGGTTTGAAAGGCAAAACAATAATACAATGCCTTTGATTTGCATGTGAATGGCGTGCAGTACAACCAACATTCAGGGTAAAACAATTCCAGAAAATAATATTCTAGAGACAACTGTGTGTTCAAAAATACACTCACCGGCCACTATTAGGCAAACCTGTCCAACTGCTCAAATTTCTAATCAGCCACTCACATGGAAGCAACTCGATGCATTTAGGCAGGTCAAGATGATCTGCTTCTAATTTTTTCCGCAGGATAACATGCTATGTCAAAGCGTAAATCATCTCATATTAGTTTATTGACACTCATATCTTATCAAATGTTAAACTGTTTTCAAAAGTGCGCAAAGATCCTAACTTTCTCAAATAAAATACAAATTATTAAATAATTATCTTTTAGCTTAGACCCTTTATTCATCAGGGGATGCCACAGAGGAACTTATCCAGTATATGATTTACACAGCAGATGCCCTTCCAACCGCATCTTAGTACTGGGAAACATCAATACACACGCAATGACACACACATTCATACACTACGGCCAATTTAGTTTATTCAATTCATCTATCCAAGCCAAACTCCACACAGAAGTGCCAACTGATCCAGCCGGGAATCGAACCAGTGACCACTGAGCCACTGTGTCACCCCAATATAATTATATATTATTATAAATAATAATAATAATAATAATAATAATAATAATAATAATAATAATAGTAATAATAATAATAATTATTATTATTATTATTATTATTATTATTATATTTTAAATTGTGAAAATAATATTTTATTGTCTACACATGTTCTTGCTCAATTTGATTCTTGTAATTAGTTATTGATGACATTATATTGCATCATCATAGCCTTTGTCTCTGCTTTTGAAACATGACTTGTGACATTTACTTATTGGCCATTAAAATACACATATTTTAAATGGGTTCACCAATTAACTAAGAGTCACTAATTCTACGCTTTTAAAGTCAGTGCGAACCAGAAGTTGCTGAAACTTTTATTGCAGTATGTTGATTTACTTCTAACTGAAACAGAATATTGAGTAGGGGATGGGGCTTTCTTTTTTGCACATAATTCCCTTATAGCAAACCAACGGTAAAAGGGGTGTGGTTAAGAATAGTGTGGCTGAAGCAGTTAAACTGAAAAGGACGGCTGCTTCAAACACTAACAGTCAGAATTTGACTGAAGATTACCAGAACAAACTTTTTTTTTTTTTTTTGTGAATTAACTTGAACAGAAAAACTGTTCAATTCCTCAAAAATAACAAAATATTGCGCTTGCAAAATAAACATTGTAAACTTTGGCTTGACATGTTTTAGGCTGAGTGATAACAACAACTACAAAGTTCAAATCCCCCAAAAGACTTCATCTGTAAGTTCATGTATGTGCACATTTATTATTCATTCATTTTCTTTTCAGCTTAGTCCCTTTTTTAATCTAGGGTCACCGCAGTGGAATGAACCACCAACTTATCCAACATATGTTTTATGCAGTGGATGCCCTTCCAGATGCAACCCACCACTGGGAACCACCCATACACACTCATTCACACATATACACTTCAGACAATTTAGCTTACCCAATTTACCTATAACGTATGTCTTTGGACTTGTGGGGGAAACTGAAGCACCCTTAGGAAACACATGTCAACATGGGGGAAACATGCAAACTCCAGAATTGCCAGTTGACCCAGCCAAGGCTTGAAGCAGCGTCCTTCTTGCTGTGAGGTGATTGTGCTACTCGCTGTGCCATCGTGACGCTGTGCGCATTTATGTAATGTTGAATTCTTCATCATAAACTCTCTTCTTCCTCACCTTCTCCTTGATCTATATCCACAGAGATGTTCACCAGACAGCAGAAATCTTTCAGCATTTTTTTTTTTTTGGCTGTATCTTAAGAGGCAGTGGAAACATCTAGACTGTTTGTCCCTTTCAAACTTTCCAGAGTTGCCAACCGTTCAACAGCATACGAGCTCTTCTTGACAGAGTTGTGTTTTCAAAGGCTCCAGTGGGCAAAGAGCGTTGAAGAGTGCAGGGTTTGGCTGTTTCCACCTACTGATCAAAGCAGCAGTGTTGTTGTGACACGAGTGCGACGCTCTCCTGCATCTCTGGATTCCCTCACCGCTGTCGGATGAATGACTGACTCCTGATGGAGGAGGTGAAGTAGGCGAAGGCTCACATCTCTGCGCCTGCTCTCTGATGCTCCAGCATCTATATGTTCCTCTATGGAAGCTGAATATGGTCTAAAGGAGCCTCTGAAGTTTCTTTACTCGAAAAACAGGAGTCTCTCCGGAGGTGTGATGCTCCAAAACATCCACATTTTAGGTCATACATTATTAAACACAGATGCTATGCTGTTTGTGAAGTTTCGAAGGATGTCAAGAGTGCCACAGTTGTATAAATGTATGTATGTATGTATGCAAGTATATATATATATATATATATATATATATATATATATATATATATATATATATATATATATATATATATATATATATATATATATATATATATATAGGTGGGCATATATTCTTTTTTAATCTAGAATAATCTCACTGTAATCTTGGAAAAAAAACTAGATAAAAATGGCTCATTTGAATTATTTTTATTAAACTAAGACAATGTGAAGTTTGTTCCTGACAGGCATCAACAGTCACCTGCTCTAGAATCTTTATTTTGAGAAAAAAAGTCATGAAAAGTTGACTTTCTACAACCATGCAATCATGCAAATCAATGTGGACAATTATGTAACAAAATAAAATTAATTGTAAATATTTATTTTGCTTTAAACAACAGGCAAATAAAATAATGTTTTATTAATATATTTTACTTTTATAGAATGTTTTTTTTAATATATATATATATATATATATATATATATATATATATATATATATATATATATATATATATTAATTACATTTTCAATTATTAATTATATTCAGTAATTTAAACATTTAAACATGCACTTGTATGTAATGTGTGTAACTTGAATGAATGCCACATTTTGAATCAAATGTGATATCAAAATTTTCCAATTTTGTTTCTTTATTTATTAAATTATTATAATTTATAGACATTGACTATTATTTTACTTTAGTATACATTAAATATTTTGCCATTTGAATACATTAAGTTAAAATTTATAAAAATCAATGTTGGTTTTGATTTTGGTAAAAAAAGTAAATAAAATAATTTTTTGATACTGGGAAATATATATATTTTTTTTTTGCTCTCTAAATGTTGTTTATTGAGGCAATTTTACATTATATATTCGATAGTGATTTTAACATTTCTCAGATTGCTAATTATTTTTTAGCTGTGTTAACTATATCAAACATTAAACAATAATTGAGCTACATTAAGCATCAAAAAACAGTTCTGAAGTTTGGCCTGTGGTTCAGTGCGAGTCAGAAGAGTTCAGCTTCTCCTCCATCAACGCGTGTGTAACCTCTCGTGATTTCTGCCCTGGAAACACGTATTTTTTCGGCTGAAGATGTTGAAATTACAGATGAGGAGGAAACAAGACTTCTGGCTGAGAACAAAGAGGAACACATGGAGATTTGCCTCTGCTAGCGCTTTAGTTTAAAGCAGTGCAGGGCTGTGAATAATGCGGCGGAAGAAGCTCCCTGTGGCGACCGCTGCTCAAGCGCTGGAAGCGGGGGGTTTGCTGAAGTCCCACTGACTGGAGATCTGCTGGGTTATGTTGGGCTTACCAGATAAAAGATGTCTTCTGTTGAACAAGAGAGAGGGAAGCGATTTCTGCTTAGTTAATTACCGATTGAGACTAAAGAAACGTAAAGAGTAACCTTGCGTGCGCGTTTCGGCATGACCGCGTCAATATTCTAATGATGAGACTGGTTTCCCCGGAGACGGGCGCGAGGCCTTGATTCACTAACACCGAAAGAAAGCTACTAATTTGCTTGTGCAGTCTATCAAATTGTGTGTGTGCGTGCACGTCGTGGGCGTACTGCAGGTGATTTATTAGGTATAATTGCTCAAATAATTACATCTGCAAATAAGTGGGTAGAAAACCCCATTTAGAATGAAATGTGAGCATGCACATATAGGTTATAGTTCTCCCTTTCAGAAGAGAGCTATAGATCAACATGCAAAAGTAAATAAATAAATAAATAAATAAATAAATAAATTAATTAATTAATAATAATAATAATAATAATAATAATAAGTGGCGCAGTAGGTAGTTAGTTGGTGCTTCTGTGTGGAGTTTGCATCTTCTCCCTGCGTTTGCGTAGGTTTCCTCCGGGTGTTCTGGTTTCCAAAGGCATGTGGTACAGGTGAATTGGGTAGGCTAAATTGTCCGTAGTGTAAATTGTCTGGTGTGTAATAATGATAATACTCATACTAATACTAATACTACTACTAACATTAATAATAATATGAGTGTGAATGAGTGTGTGGATGGATGTTTCCCAGAGATGGGTTGCGGCTGGAAGGGCATCCGCTGCATAAAAACGTGCTGGATAAGTTGGTGGTTCATTCTGCTGTGGCAACCCCAGAATAATAATAAGACTAAGCTGAAAAGAAAATGAATGAATCTATAATAATAATAATAATAATACTAATAATAATAATAACAATAATAATAATAAATAAATATATATTCCACCACATTCCAAAGGTGCTCTATTGGATTGACATCTGGTGACTGTGTAGGCCTTTGAGTACAGTGAACTCGTTGTTATGTTCCAGAAACCAGTCTAAGATGATTCGCACTTTATGACATGCACGCTTTCCTGCAGGAAATAGCCATCAAAAAATGGGTACACTGTGGTCATAAAAAGAGAAACATGGTCAGCAACAGAACTCAGGTAGGCTACATGATGCTTAATTGGTACTAATGGTCCCAAAGTGTGCAAAGAAAATAATCCCCAGACTATTACATTAGCAGCCTGAATTGTTGATTCAAGGCAGGATGGATCTATGCTTGCATGTTGTTGATGCCAAATTCTGACCCTACCATCCGAATGTCTCAGTGGAAATAGAAACTCATCAGACCAGGCAACATTTTTCCAATCTTCTATTGTCCAATTTTGGTGAGCCTGTAAGAATTTTAGCCTCAGTTTCCTGTTCTTAGCTGACAGGAGGGGCACCCGCTGTGGTCTTCAGCCGCTGTAGCCCATCCGCCTCAAGGTTTGACGTGTTGTGCTTTCAGAGATGCTCATCTGCATACATTGGCTGTAATGAGTGGTTATTTGAGTCAATGTTGCCTTTCTATTAGCTTGAACCTGTCTGGCCATTCTTCTCTGACCTCTGGCATCAACAAGGCATTTGTGCCCACAGAACTGCCGCTCACATTTTCTCTTTTTCTGACCATTCTCTTTAAACCCTATGGTTGTCATGAAAAACTTGTCTGGCACCAACAACCATGCCATGTTCAAAGTCACTTAAATCACCTTTCTTCCCCATTCTGATGCTTGGTTTAAACTGCAGCAGATCGTCTTGACCATGTGTACATGCCTACATGTAAATGCATTGAGTTGCTGATTAGAAATTTGTTGGACAGGTGTACCTAATAAAGTGGCCGGTGAGTGTAAGTTTCATGCTGGTATTTATTTATTTTTTTTCTATTTATAAGTATATTTTCATTCAAGGTGGTTCATTCCAGTGGTGGTGACCCAGGATGAATAAAGGGACTAAGCTGAAAATAAAATGAATGAATGAATTTTCCTTCAAATAACAAATAGTCATTCGACTTCTGAATAAGCCTATCCTTTTAATGTAGCATTTAAAAGTGAAAATGACTAGCTTGAATTTTATGTAAAACATAGTATTTTACACAATATATATTTCTATATATACCTGCCATGCTGACTCACAGCCTATTATTGTGTCAGATGTTTGATAGTCGTCTACAGTACACAAAAACATCATCATCATCTTCATTATCATGTTTTTGGTACTCCAATATAAGCTTGGTGAAATGTTCTTTGATTGGTTATTAATAATTCAATTCAGTTCATCTTTATTTCTATAGCACTTACAATGTAAATTGTGTTAAAGCAGCTTTACATAGAAGTTCTAGTAGAATTAAACTCGTCCAGTTTTCAGAGTTGCAGTTGAGTTTAGTTCATTTAAGTGTGGTTTAATTTTCACTGCTGAAAGTCCAAAAACTGAAGATCACATCCATTGATGCGCAGCTCCACAAGTCCTAATAACCTGTTCAGTAATTAATTAAATCCTAATGGCTGAAGCTTACATAAATACAAAGTATTTTTATCTGCCTTTAAGTGGCATGCACATGAAAAGCCAGGATTTCTGAGTGTGCGAACACCGGCTGTGCGCCGTATCCATGATACCATGATATTTGTGCTTTACAGTAGCACTTTCCACAATTTAAAATGAACTAGACCCTCACATCCGTCAAATAAGCAGACTGCAACATTCTGTACGATATTGCTTTTAGGTGAATGGATTTATTTACAAATATAAAGCGCCTTTGACAGAAGTCAAAAGCTTTTATACACTTCTTTCAAAATTAGTCACATATCACAAAAAATTAAAAATAAACTTCTGCAACCCACTACTTGGAAAACACAGCACTAAACCTAAGGGTGTAGATTTGCTTTTGTCATTGCTTGGGGCATACATGCTTAGAGCTGTATTCAACAGCACAAATTCTGTTCACATTTTAAAAAACATTCATTCATTCATTCATTTTCTTGTCAGCTTAGTCCCTTTATTAATCCGGGGTTGCTACAGCGGAATGAACCTACAAACTTATCCAGCACATGCAGATACCCTTCCAGCCACAACCCATCTCTGGGAAAAAACAGCTTCAACAGAATCACTGGGCTCTCTCAAACGCCAGAGCATATGAGCAACAAGGATGGGATTCGAACCCATGCGTGCAGAGCACAATGGATTTGTAGTCCATCGCCTAAACCACTCGGCCACCTCATCATGTTTTTTTTTAAAAAAAACATGAATAATAATACAAAATAAACACTTAATAATACAAATAACAATGATATCCCATGCTGCAAAAGTCAATTTACTTGAATTAACTGCAGTTGGGCTTTGATGCAATTCAACTATTTTATCTCAATGATAGTTTCTCATAATCATGGAGGCCAAAATCAAAAGCAAATTTCGATTAATTGCACAGCCTTGGTTAATAGAATTACAGTGAATGAGAACTTGATTTTATGCACGTGTAGGTTACTAGGGGTCGATTAAATTATTGGTAGGGACATTTTAGTAATTGGAGGGACACATCACCTCCGTCCATGTCAATTATTTTTCTTTTTATTTTCTTTTAACATTTTTTTAAAGATTTACAATAACACAACAGGGGTATATGTGTCTCATGTCATCATATACAATAATATAGCCATCTATTATACAATCGACCATCGGCTAGTAATTCAAGTCTTTTGTGAAGGGTAAAATTAGCAAAAAATAGTCTTTTCAGATACATTCTCCAAAAACTGCCATAGAGGATTCCAGATTTGCCAGAAATCATCAGATTTCTGACGCAAGTCATAAGTCAGTTTTTCCGATTGTAAGAAAATGGCAATCTGATTTATCCACATATTGATAGAAGGAATGTTAGGAGAGGACCACAACAAAAGAATACTTTTTTTTTCGCAATATTTGTACAAAAGTGTTACACAGATTCTAGTCCATGACAAAGGTGTAGAGTTGTTTTACAATTCAGAAGATTAACAGCTGGAGACAGGGCAACATTTTTACCAATAATCCTCTAAACTAATTAGTGGATTTCTTTCCAGTATGTCCTAATCATGTCACAGTCCCTGAATACATGCATCGCAGTGCCAACATTGGATTTGCACTTAAAAAAAAAAAAGAGAAATATTAGGAAATACCTTATTTAGACAAACTGGTGTTGAATATGTTCTGTTAAAGATTTAAATAAAAAAAATTGCTCATGGTTTGATATTGTGGCACCTTTGAATAATATGCCAGAACAGACCGAAAGACGTTCTTTTTCACAAAAATTTGTTCCACAGTCTTTTCCCCAAGTAACTTTCAAGGAGGTAAGCGATAAACAACCTACATTAGATAACATTGAGTAAAAAATAAAAATAAAGATATATTCCCTTTGAGGGAAAATGAAGAATACAATTGTTTATCCATGTCAGAAAAATCAAGACGTATTCTGACATCATTATGGGAGGATTCTAGAAAATGTTGTATTTGCAAAAACTTGTAAAAGTTGTTGTTTGGTAAAGGAAATTCCTGTTTTAATAACTGAAATGATGTCCATGCCAATTCTACGAACTTGACTAAACCATATTTGAGTGCTTTACATGGAACAGATAGCAATATCGCTTTGAAAAACTTGCACTTTGAAACACCTTTCTAATCTAAAGTTTGTATTTTTGGTGATTAAATACGGGTAGCTTAATGGTTGTTTGCTTTTTAAATGAAAAGCATTGTGTAGATGCTCACAGGGCTAAAATGGCTTCTTCAATCTTCTCTAGCAGTTTTCTAGCCACATTGTTACCACTGGGGATATAAATGGGTCAGTAGTCGTAAAGTACCTCGTCCCAGAGGGCCACCTCTACAAGGCCATGAACAGTACAAGAATCACACTCGGTTAAACCCTCGTCAGGGCAAGATGTGGGCGGCAATTCCCCAGAGATCTGCTACCCCATCAATAATAATAATAATAAAAAAAAAAAAAAAAAAACACTGTAGCTTACCAAAACTATTGAAAACTAACATATTTTTTTTTCCTCTTAGCCTTTCCATATTTTAGACTCCTTTATAGAAGCCCATAATTAGCATGATTTGTTAAAAAAAGAACTGATTTGCTTTCAAGCTCCATTCAATGTGTTCACTTAAAGGTTTCGCTTTTACAATGCATGAAGCCCTTATTGCGCTTTCAAGGGCACAACAATGACAAAATCCCCATTTAGGAAGTTTCCCAGAGGGAACCAACTGCGAATGTGTGCTTTTCATGCCTTCTCTCATTGGAGATTCTGATCTAAGCGTCATCCCACACCTTTCACAGTTATATAATTACATCCAGAGGCCATTCTGTCAATCATGTTTACCCTTGTGGACACGTCCTTGGGATTCACCCTATTTGCCAGGACACTCCTCAAACCACAATCTGCACAACATGTCATTAACAGTCTGGCGGAAGCTGCATTGACTGCTCCCAACAATGTAAATGGGAAAGATTTACCTTTTGTGTCGATCTTGCGTCACCTTCTGTCTGCGCACATACAAAAACACATGTCAGTCGAGTGCATTAACGCCCCGTGGGTAATTTGCTGTTGTTTTACAAGGACGGACAGGGTCAGTTACTGCTAAATGCTAGCAGGTAATCCTTCCCTTGAGGATCTGAGATGACACTGATGATTAATGGTGCAGAATAGAAGCTTGAATATGACAGAAACGCTTAGCTTAAAGAGACAGTTCAGCCATAAATGAAAAATTTGCCTTAACTTTTTGTTATATATACCCAGTCATTCCAAAAACTACTGTTTATTAGCCTCCTGTTAAATGTTGTACTTTTTTTTTCAGATAATTTGCAAGTGTGGTTTTTCAGAGATTTTTAAACAAAATAATTTTATTAAAGTTTTTAAATAATAAAAATGTCAAATAATACATTTAATAATAATAATAATAATAATAATAATAATAATAGTAGTAGTACTATTAGTAGTAGTAGTAGTAGTAGTAGTAGTAGTTGTTGTTGTTGTTGTTGTTGTTGTTGTTGTTGTTGTTGTTGTTGTTATTATTATTATTATTATTATTATTATATTAATAATAATACTGTAAACAACATTTTACTGCTTAGCTAACAAGATTTTAGTATTTAACTAGTATTTAACTTAAAGTGTAATTGAAAGTCTTACATAGATTATTTATGCAAGTTATGTTATTTAGGCCCAATCCCAATTCCATATATCATACCCCTTGGTTTCAAGTGTAGTCCTGAAAAGTTTCCATTCCAAGGGCCATCTAGCACTTCCCCTTAGCTCTACGCCTTTAAGCTAAAGAGAATTTGGACACCAATAACCCTTCAGGTAAACATGCAAAATGAGGGGTAGGGGAAAGGGGATGGTCTAAGGGGTAGAATTGGGATTGGGCCCTAGGCAAAGTCAAGTTTGTTCTGTAGCCGATTAAATTAAATAATTCCATAAGGTGGCTAATCATATCAAATTTAGCAGTTTAACTAAAAGTAATAATACTTTCTCAAGAAAAAAAAACATAATAATAATATTTTTGTGTTTAATAATTTAATATTTTTGTCTATTTCTTTTTTTTTTTTTTGTAGTTTGGTAACATGATTTCTACTGGCTGTTTAAAAAGAAAGAAAGAAAGAAAGAAAGAAAGAAAGAAAGAAAGAAAGAAAGAAAGAAAGAAAGAAAGAAAGAAAGAAAGAAAGAGAAATAAAGATAAGGAAGGAAGGAAGGAAGTTGGTTGACCAATTCAAGGTGAAGATCTGAATGCAGCATTTGTTATAAAAGAAAAAAAAAAAAGTCAAAGCAGACAGGGGTCAAAACAAGTGCAGACAGCAATTACCAAGGTAATCCAAAACGTTATCCAAACACAGAGGCAGTGGTCAGAGGAGTCCAGGATCATAAAAAAAAAATTAAATTAAATAAATAAAAATAAATAAATAAATGAATAAACAACAAAGACAAGACAAGACCAAACAAGAAATCAGGGAACAAGAAAATGTCCAGTAACAACAATAATCTCAAGACAATACTTGGATGGCATCCAAACTAGTATGGTTCCATACATATGAGAGTATGAGAGAAACAGTAAGTGAGCCAAGCAGAATGTTCAAATTCATAGTATTCGAAAAAACAATAGGCAAGAAAAGAATGACCTACTACTTCCAGCAAGTTTCTGAAGCATCCAATGCACACTTTATTATCCCATACGACAATGTGAGAGTATTTATAAATGGGAGGTGGGTGGCACAATTGACGTGGGTAAGTCATGTGATAATAAAAATAAATAAATAAATAAAAAAAAGAGATTTATACTACTAAGATTTATACGTTAAATAAAGTACTCATTCAATTGTAGCACCTACTTTAATAGTAAACCATTTCAGCTTTAGTCGCCAGCGTGTGGATGAGTAAGCATCTTTAATAGTCTAAATAATGTGCAACAGCTGGGAAAGAGTGATCGGTGCAAAGAATTATGGGCAATGTAGTATGCTGTAGTCACGTAGTAGTATAGGTATATTTCATTTATATGTTATTATATTTATTTAAGCTTTATTTATTTATTTATTTATTTATTTATTTATTACTTTGGTAAGCAAATGCAGGTAAAAATTATTTATTTGATAATGCTTAGAAATTTACAGACTTGTTTCTTAAGGTGTGCAAACCTAATGTAAGTCTTCATAACATGTTCAATATATTATAATACATTTAACAATATATTACACATTATATATACAACAAAAAATAATTCTTACAAATGCAGATTAATCTGTGCTACCACTTTTTTTACTTTACTAATTTGCATATTCCCATCCTCCTATTTCTGTACAGTTATTCTGTAAAGGCGATGAAAGAAATATATTTTTGCCATAAAAGTGAAAATACAGAACCTACATTCAGATGCCCTGGAGAAAACTGCATTTTAGAAGAACATTTCAAAAGACACTTAAAGGTTTCTGCATCTGAACTTTTCATTTTATGGTGGTTTGATGGTAGATTTCTTTTTAAAACATTCTAAGCCTTCATCCAGAACAGAACGACTGACATACATAAATGTGCCTTCTATAGGTACATAATGCTGCTGTACTTAAAGTTCAGCAGTTTTAGATGAAGAGACTGTATGTGGTGTGAATTATGACTTTTTTTTTTTTGCACAAGAACATATGAAGAGTGTTTCTACCCGCTGGCACACATCTGTCAGGGTCGCTTTTACCTCAGCTTAATCTCCTCTCGCTTTTCTTCCCCGAGTCTAATGTCAAATCAAGAACTTGATAACCTTTTTACAAAATAGCTAACTAAAAAAAAATATTTCAAAAATCCACCAGCGAGCTTGTTTTCACCTCATGTTTGTTATGCTTGCTTAAATATGAAAATGCCAAATATGGTAATGCAGGCTTTATTGTCCTTGAAGAGCAGCTTTATTAAAGGTGCCGTGTTTCCAAGGTCTCTCTTCAAGACTGGATAATCCTACTGAGAATGAGAACCTCATTAATAGTGTTTGGATGTGAATAACTCATATATCTACATTTTTGTAGGCTTTTCATTTTCTGTGCAGCCAAATTACATTCTCTTGTTGCTGAAAAAATCTTTAAAATTTTGCAGTACAACTCCAGAAAGTGAGGGAAGTTTATACAGTAAAAAAAAAAAAAAAAAAAAAAAAAAACATTTGAATATTAAGTTAAGATCATGCTCATGAAGATACTTAGTAAATGTCCTTCGGAAAATATATAAGAATTTGTTATGTATAGTAATATGCATTGCTTTAAACACACATCTCTAAAGGCAATTTTCTCGGCATGTTTACAACTCGTAAAAGTAAGGGAATTTTGTACAAACAACAAATGATTAAATTAAACAAAAGTATGTAGAAATGCATTTGAAACATGATATGTCAGAGATATGTCAGGAATATGTTCTCTATAAAAAAAAAACAATAAAAAAATAAAGCTTTTCAGGTGTCGACAAGACTATTATCCATTTGTATATAATGTTGTATATATATATATATATATATATATATATATATATATATATATATATATATATATATATATATATATATATATATATATATATATATATATATATATATATATATATATATATATATATATATATAATAGATAAATAAAGAAATAAAGAAATAAAGAAATAAAGAAATAAATAACAATGGCATCAAGTCCCGTAGTTTTCTTGAAGTAAAAACAAAATAGACACAATACACACAACATTTTACAAAACAGAGGTGTTTAAACTGGCAATGAACAATATAACGGAAATATATAATATAGATAACAATCAAGCAAACAAACAATAACAAGATGCATCCAATGCAATTCTAAGGCAATCTGTAACCTTGATATAGTGGCTAATTTGTATTAATTTACGTGATCTTGCTCATACATTTTAGTTTAAAAAGTCTGAAAATCCAAAATGCCTTTATTGTTTAAGCCAACATTCAAAACCTAATTTAACAGATACTTTTTTCTACATTACCACTATCATTTCTACAATATCACTAAATCAATTCAACACCAGCCCCCCAAAAACAACATATTTTCTTCAACTAAACATAATACATTTTAAAGTATTTTTTTGTGAATTCTTCCACATTATAGACTTGAACAAACAAACAAACAAACAAACAAAAAGTCAAAATCAATTCTCAATCTGACTTTCGATAATGTAACAAAAGCTGTTTACATCACTTTATAAACTCTCATATCTGGTTTCTTCTACTTTAAATGATCGATTGCTGTGTTGCTGTTATTGCTATGTAAAACTGATCTTTGTTGTTTGTTCAAGCTACTTGTTTAAAATGAGCTGAAACAACAAATTCAATACAATTCTTGAATTTTGTGGAACAATTGTTGAACTTTCTCACAAATTGACTGTGTGGAACCCAGCATACATGAATATTTATACTGTAAAAAAAATGTGGGGTTCCACACAATCAATTTGTGTTGCGACAACATTAATTAAGTTAAGTTATTAGTTTTTACAAATTTAAGTGGATTGAACTTAAGCAATTAAGTTGTCAAAACAAATTTTCAAAAATGTTTTTTCAACTCATTTTTAAATAAGTAGTTTAAACAAGCCACAAAACAACATATTTTTTACAGATATATATATATATATATATATATATATATATATATATATATAGATAGATAGATAGATAGATAGATAGATAGATAGATAGATAGATAGATAGATAGATAGATAGATAGATAGATAGATAGATAGATAGATAGATAAAAATAATTTTTAAAAATTCTGTAGATTTCTTTTGGGAAAAAAAATGTTTTATGTTCAATCTGCTTAAATTAGTTTAGAAGATAACTTCAAGTCCATACAATATTTAGATTTTAAACAATTGTCAGCTAAATACAAAATACGTTTAACAACATTCGTACAAAAATGTAAAGCTTATTTGTTCAGCTTTCAGATAATAAATAAATCTCATTATAAAAATAAAATAAAATAAAAAAAAATAATAAATAAAAAATAAATAAATAAATAAAATAAAATAAAAGACAACATCGGCTCAATCTGAAAATGTAGCCCTATATACACTTCTGGAGATCACAAATAGTGTAGCCAGAGGAACGTAAGGCTGCATTTCGCCCTTCCTTTTCTCGTTTACCAGCTGACCACTTACCAGCTGACAGTTTACCTCAAATGAATGGCTTTTGTAATGTTACCCGATTGTCTGTTAGCTCGAAACATATGTCAGTGGACTTGAGATGCAAAACGAAGTTGACTGCGATGACGGGGTTTTAGTCTGGCGAAGAATGGTCCTAAAAAGTAGGCAAGACAAAAACAGAAGCCACAAGATAAATGAAAGAAATAAATAACAGGGTGAGAATGTGATAAAATTTAAAAACATGATGAAAATCAGGCTGCTGTGAGACCTTTTTTTCTGCATTGCTTTTTAAAACACTATCGGTTGGGTTTAGGGAAGGGGGAGGAAATGTCAGTCAGTCAGTCGACAGCAGATTCTACTGGATACTCGCAAGAAGAGCAGGCACGAACAGCACTCAAGAATTTGAGATCTGAAAAAGCGTAAAGAGCAGCTTTTTTTGTGGATTCGCGAATACAAAAACTGCAAAAAAACGTAGCTCTTGGGTCGTATTTTGCTCTCTCCAGAAATGTTTATAGGGGTACATAATCAGAATGAACCTGCATTAATTAAATAAGACCTATCTGACTGGTTGTGGGGTCCAGGGTTACCTATGAATAGAGCAGTTGGAATGTAAAGCTCGGAAAATAAAATCTCTCTGCAAAATCTCTCGAGTCTCTGAATATGTAACAGCAACAAAGTGCGTGACGTAGAAGGACATTTAAATCGACCGAGCTGTTTTTCTCAGAGTGCTTAATATTTTTTTAGATGTTTGTTTTGTTCTCTCAGTTGAAGGGCAAATCTATTAAGGCTGCTAATTTCCCTGTCTGTTGTTAATGCATCAGAAATTAGTGTTGACTCTTTTCAAAGTTATTGCACATAACGCTCTCCCACATTCCCACTTTTCCATCATTTATTATCATTTTCTGTGTCGGTTTGCTTCTTTGTATGACTGATGGATGTTTGAAAAGGCTCTTAACAGGCTGCCGGGAAAGCTTCAGTTACTAGAGTCTCTTTTTGAAACGTGTGATGGATAAATAACGGGATGAATAACAGCAGTTGTGGGTGCATTAAAGACGCTTCACCGACCAAACTAGCTTTCCTTGTGCATCATCTGATGAGTAACGCTGAGCAACTTTCCCCTTTTAAGAAGGTTACAAAAAACACACCCAAAGCACAGAAAAGCTTATGCAACGCAATTGTGCTTCCTTCTGGTTGAGTGAGACCCGTGAGCCACCGGATCCTGCATATTTCATGATCTCTTAGTCTTATTCCCTGTCCTTTTGCTTTGCACGCACATGTAACAAGTTTCCCAGATTGATTTCTTCTCAAAATGCATCTTGTTTTTTTATTTATTTTTTTATTGACTATACTAACTAACTAAATAAATAAATACAATTTAAGTGACACTATTGTTTAGCTCAACATATATATATATATATATATATATATATATATATATATATATATATATATATATATAAATCAACAAAAAAAGGTTACCAAACAGACATAACTGGCACTTATTTATTACTTATTTTTTGTTTTAAATAATAACATATTTATATAACATTATACATACGGTATATATTAAGTTATAACTCTATATCATATATTACAATCTTTCATGATATACTAGGTATTAAAGAAAAAAAATGTTTCTTTTTTTACCAAACAACAAAGAACAAACAATGAATCACTGGAAACTTTATTTATTTTTTAATTTATTTACTTATTTATTTTTAATTGGAACATGGTGCCCAGTTTTGCAATTACAACTACAGCACTTGAACACAAACGAGGTTAAGCTTATTAACCTTGTTTGTGTAATGTATATCCAGTCTTTTAACACATGCCATGACCATTAATTCAGTGCAAACAGCACAATATTCTGACAATATTCATTGAAAGGCTGTCATAAAGTGACCTTCTGTTTACATCCACCCACAGAAGGGGTATTTCATCATCCTACAAACAATATCACCTACAGATCATTTTGTCAGCTGTAAAATGAAATAAGAAATATTTTAGTATGTAATATTTTATGTGAAATTTTTTAGCATTTCAATCATTTGACATGATTGTCCCGTAGGCCATACGTTGCAGTAAACAAATATTTTTATTTATTTATTTGTTTAATATATACTGAGGCATGACTGATAATGTTGTGTAAATATCCCTGGTTCACTGCTACATATACATTCATTCATTCATTTTCTTGTCGGCTTAGTCCCTTTATTAATCCGGGGTCGCCATAGCGGAATCAACCACCAACTTATCCAGCACGTTTTTACACAGCAGATGCCCTTCCAGCCGCAACCCATCTCTGGGAAACATCCATAAACACACATACACACACTACGGACAATTTAGCCTACCCAATTCACCTGTACCGCATGTCTTTGGACTGTGGGGAAAATCGGAGCACCCGGAGGAAACCCACACGAACGCAGGGAGAACACGCAAACTCCACACAAAAACGCCAACTGAGCCAAGGTTCGAACCAGCGACCCAGCAACCTTTCTTGCTGTGAGAGCACTACCTACTGCACCATTGCTTCGCCCCGGGGTATACATTATTAACCATTTTTTTTATATTACTTAAATATAATATATTGTGTATGCAACAATATTTTCACTGTAGTAAGTCCAATTAATAATTTCTTCTGGTGTATTTATTTATCTATTTATTTACTTTTTGAATTTCAGACATTAAAAAAAAAATCACATGGGAAAAGCTATTCAAAAAGAAAATGTTCAGAAAAAATAAAATAAAATAAAAGTCAATTCTGAGAATCTAACAGTTACATGTCATTTTCAATTTTTGGTGAACTATTCCCTTTAAATGCATTAGTATGCATGGCATATTGGGAAGCAGCATCTAAGAAATATGCTGTAAATGTTCCACCTATTTAAAAAAGAGGCGGGAGCAGCAGCTCATTTGCATTTAAAGAAACTCACAAAAACAGCATGTTTTTAAATTTTTTTTATTTTTTGGGCTTTCGCTCAAAAATGGGCAAATACAGCTTTGTATAATAAACAGCATGTGGAATAATATGATCTGAAACTTAACTGACACCCTCTGGCACACCAGAAACTTATTTATTATTACTTGTGAAAGGGGGAATAATAAGCCCCCCTTCTCTAAACACATCATTAAAATTGAGAGAAAAGCTCTTCTCTAGAGGTTTTTTTTTATATAAATTTTTTTTATTAGTTTTGACTTGCCTGAGGTAAATAAAATGAGAATTACTGATCGAGTTAAAATGTAAAGTAATGTGTAAGATTAATTCATATTTTATGCTAAACTTTCTATAACTTTCAACATTTTAGCGCTGTTTGAACTGAGGTATCTTTATGACAAATTAATCAAGACAACAATTTAGTTTTTTTTTTTTTTTCATAAAATGAAATATAATAATAGCAATAATTAGTCATGGGTGAAGATTAATTGCATCCGAAAGGAAAGTTTATTTTGACATAGCATATGTATGTGTACCGTGTATACGTATTATGCATATAAACACACACATGCGTGCTTATTTGAGACTATGTGATACACATTCTATAAACATTTGAACATATATGTTTTAAAAAGTTTAGTTGTTTATGCACACAAAAAAATGTTGGGCTATTTATTTAACTCAATACTTTAAAATATTTGATGCTTTGTGGGATTATTTTGAAGCTTTATTGGGTTATGTATTAATAACTCAACCAGTTAGGTAAAATGTTTGCTGCTTTGTTGGGTTATTTTTAGCCTTTGTTGAGTTATTTATTCAAAAACTTTGAATTGTAACAGTCAACTTATTTAACTGACACAGATAAGCTTTATTGATATGCAAAGTTTATTTTAGCTGTAACACAATAAAAAAATAATATATATATATATATATATATATATATATATATATATATATATATATATATATATAGTGACGGAGGACACAAATATTGAACAAGAAAGGGAGATGTAGAAAGGCAGTGAAAGCTTAGATAGCAGCTGAAATCTCAGTAGCTCTTTAGCAACCCTCTGCCCTTCGTCAGTGTAAGTTAATAACAGTTTGAAATGTGGCCTTGTTTATTATCAAAATTAACAAAATGCAAAGCGATTTTTACAGAAAGTGTGCAAAATCATGTCTAGCGAAAGTTTATAAGCTTCAGCTAGGCTAAATATGTTTTAGAACATATTTGTTAGTTCAAATTACCATATATAAAACCAGAAGTTTCAGTGGACAAAACAATAAATAGATATGATTTTAGTCGTTAAATGTGTGAAGTAGAGCAAAGAAAGTGTGTTAATGTGGTTGGACGAGCATGGCAGGCAGTTTTCAGAGACAGATGTTAAAGGTCACAGGGGAAAAACAGAGCCTCCGTGCTGAAATCGTAGGTGATCGAGTGCAATCCAAAAATAAAAAGTCTCCTTGCAGTTTTTATTCTCCCTCTTTGTAAAGCCCAGGTAAAAGCCCTCATGGGCAGCACTTAAGAAACATTAACTGCAAGTTAAACAAATAAGTGGTCAGTCGTGGCACACATCAGTTGATTAAATGCATTTCGGTGGACTTTGAAGATTGAAACATTGCCTTTTGTACTGAGCTAATACAGATTTTATATATATATATATATATATATATATATATATATATATATATATATATATATATATATATATATATATATATATATATATATATATATATATATATAGACATAAAATATAAACATACAAGACTTAAAAAAAAAACATCAAATCAATTATTTGAGTAGGAGATGTAGGTTAATGTAGATTTTCATGCTAGGTTGTAATTTTAAAAATAATGTACACTTTTTGTGTCATATGTTTCTGAGCTACAATTATAATGTATTTAAAAAGTCAATATCATAATTATGCAATAAAAGTCTAATTCATTATATACTCATAACCTTGAATAGTCATAACCATGTAAAGAATTAAAAAGACATGAAAGCTCAACTTTTTTAGTCAAAAGTATGATGGAAAAAGCAAATATTGTGATTCACAGGTGAAGTTTATTCATGAACTAATTTAGAAAGGATCACATGCTTATGATTGACCACAGGTAGTCCAGAAGGTTTCTGTGTAAAGTTTGAGGATCTTATAATCTCAGGGCTCTCTCCCAGGACAGCATGCCGAGCACACTTTTTAATCTATCATCAGCTAAGTGTGAACTCTTATAAAAATATGATATCAAGTCATAATTATGTCAACATTTTGACAAAGTCAACATTATGAAACACTACATCATAATAATAAGATAAATGTTCAATGTTATAATATACTAAATCATGAAACTATGAAATAATTTAAATTTAAGACATGAAAGGTCAGATTTGTTGCAGATTTGTTCTCACCGGTTTGAAATATACTTGCAGCGGTAGCAGTATTGAAACACTATTTACCCACATCACATAAATAGTTGAAAAAAATAATAATTTTAATTGTATTATGACATTGATACAAAATAGTGTAAAAGGATGATAATAATAGTAAAATAAACTGTCAGTAACTGTACTTGGGTATTAATATACCATTAATATACCAGGGCAGCCCAAGTATATTTAGTGACAGTTTTTTTTTTTTTTTTTTTTACTATTATTATCATCCTTTCACAATACCCGTTAATTCTTAGTGTGCATGCACATTAGCTCGGTCAACTTGGAAAAAAAAACAAAAAAAAAAACGCTGATTTAGTTTGATTCGAACGAAACAAAACTAATAAAACAGTTTTTGTTTAGTTTTATTGGTGATTCCAAATATGTAATGTAATCGTAAGCTTGGTAAACAGCTTTGAAGAATTTGACGTTTCCCATTCAGACAGAATGCCAGAGCATACTGCCCGAGAGGCGTTTAAAAGATGGCCGCTGAGCGAAACGACTTGGTTTAAAGGGAATTTGGTATAAATGATTACGTACCAAATCATAATTACGAGGCAAACTTATGCATGAAATGAAACACATGCAATACCACATTTGACAAACTAGGTCATAAATTCTAAGTTAAAAAATGTATGCTAAAATGGAGAAAAATAAATAATAATAATAATTTAATGTATAACAATTTATAAGTCATAATTTATATTGAACAGTTTATAATTTAATAACTACAGTACATATAAATGACTCAAATTCCTCAATAAATTAATAAATAAATACACTGAAGCATATGGCCGGCTGTGTAATGTCATGCAGTTCCGAGGGTAAGTTCAGTTCAGTTAATTAACCTCCGACTAGGCGAATGTGTCTGGTAAACATGATACTGAAATTATACTAAAGTTTCTCTGTGATATGTAGATATATATTTAATGCTCCTCAGCAGAATAAACATCCTGAGGCATCTGTTTACTTCAAACATTTTTTTGCTGAATGTTTCATAAGATGCGACAGGTAAATCACAGGCTCCAAAAACGATATCCTTAAATTTGTCCCTGTCCCTGTCAGATCTGTCATTTCTGATGACGAACTCAATTAAATCCTCACATTCAGCTAGAATAGTGGTGAATGGGAACAGACTGGAAGGTAAAATGTTTTCAAAACTAACTTAGTCAGTCATCTGTTGTTGTGTGAACATCAGTGATTGAAATAATTCAGGTTTATGCTTAAAATATACTGGGAACATCAGAATTAAGGAACAGCCTTTAATTTCTTATATTAAAAATTTATAGGAATAAGAGCAACATGTTTTATGTAATATAATGTTAAGATGATGTTATAATAGATATATAATATGTAAAAAATGGTTACTCTGTAATAATGCTTTAAAACTTTTATTTTATTCACGTTAACTTTAGGTTAACTTTACATAGAGAATTGTACGTTTGTAGATCCGTAGTTTTGAGGTCTCCTGTATGTTCTTTATCATAAAACTGGAATATTACAATCACTTTCACATGGCAACAACTGACTAGCTAAACTTAGTTTTGAAAATAGTTGATGTCCTGTGAGAGGCTAGTGATTTTTGTAAGAGACTAATGATGGCTGTACGAGACTAGTGATTTCCCCTTAAGAGACTAGTGCTTTCCGATGACAGACTAGTGATGTCTGTAAGAGACCACTGATTCCCCATAAGAGACTAGTGCTTTCCTTTGAGAGACTAATGATTTCCTGTGAGAGACTAGTGATGTATGTGAGAGACCACAGATTCCCCGTAAGAGACTAGTGCTTTCCTTTGAGAGACTAATGATTTCCTGTGAGAGACTAGTGATTTCCTCTAAGAGACTAGTGATGTCTGTGAGAGACTCGTGATCTCTTATAAGAGACTAGTGATTTCCTCTGAGAGACTAGTGATTTATGTGAGAGACTCGTGATTTCCTATAAGATACTCGTGATTTCCTGTAAGATACCAGTACTCTCCTCAGAAAGACTAGTGATTTCCTGTGAGAGACTAGTTATTTCCTGTAAGAGACTAGTGATATCTTCTTTTAAGAGACTAGTGATTTCCCATGAGAGACTACTGACTTTTTGAATAGTGATTTCCAGTAAGAGACTAGTGATGTATGTGAGAGACTAGTGATTTCTTGTTAGAGACTAGTGATTTTTTGTAAGAGACTAGTGACTTTCTCCAAGAGGCTAGTGATTCCCTGTAAAATACTAGTGACTTTCTGTGAGAGACTAGTGATATCCCGTAAGAGACTAGTGACTTTTTGTAAGAAACCAGTGACTTTTTGTGAGAGACTAGGGATTTCTTGTAAGAGATAAGTGATTTCCTGTGAAAGACTAGTTATTCCTTGTAAGATACTAGTTATTTCTTGTAAGAGACGAGTGATGTCCTGTGAGAGACTAGTGATGTATGTGAGTGACTAATGATTTACTGTGAGAAACTAATGATTTTCTGTGAGAGACTAGTGATTTACTTTGAAAGACTAGTAATTTTCTGTGAGAGACTAATGATTTCCTGTTGCTGCAGATGATCTGAAGTCATTCAAATAAACACTTTTTTTCACAGCCGTGACATTGAGTAATGTACTTCAATCATATCTGTTTTGCATTCCCATTAAATATTGAGTTTTTACTGAAGTGCCTTTATTATTGTAATTGTAAACACATCTCTAGAAGAGACAAAACTAAAATTGCTTACATTTAAAGACTGTTGATTACATTTCTAAAAAAAAAATAAAAAATAAAAATATATTGTTCTTAAATCATTCTCAGATTTACATCTTCAGTGCATATACCTGTATACACATGGAAGAAAAAAAAAAAAAAGGTCTTCATATACTGTAGCCTGATGCATCAGACTCTCTGAATTCCTCCATATAGATGGCACGTCTGTTGTAACCTGTATAGTCTATATGGGATCAGTGACACATCTTCACAGTTCCTGGCAAGTCAGAGCTGAAAGCAGGCAGTATACAGCACAAAAACTCACTGCACCAGCCTAAAAATAGAGGCTGAAGACTGCAGGAACTGTTAGAAAGGGCAAACAGAGAAAAAGCAATTGTGGGGTGATGAGATATCTGGTGTACACTTCATTCCCATTGGAATTTGGCGTCATTCAGGGCAGAACTATTTGAAAAAAACTGTTTATTATTCCATACAGACGGAGCAAGAACAAAATACTAATATACAATACATAAAAAATCTATTTCTTTTCACACTGCATATATGACTACATTTAAAATTAGTATATTAGATATTATATTTTTAAACACACTGTCCTTTTTTATTAATAATGTTATGGTCACTTAAATTGTTAAATAAATAATTTGTGTGTGTGTATTATTATTATTATTAATAATAAAAAAATAATAATACATGTTAAAAATTTTATTTTATAATGATTTACAAACATTTATTTTATTTTATTTACTGGCTTTACTTAAATAATATTTGATATGTTTTAGACAAAAATTAATTTATTTTACACTATAAAATTTACAAACACAAAATATGTATACAATAATAATACTAATAATAATAATAATATAATAATACACATCTTTGTTTAAATTAAATTTTTAAATGATTTACAGATGTGTATTATTCATTATTTAATTTAATTTAATTTTATTTTATTTTATTTACTCGCATATCTACAAAGAGTACTTTGAAAAGGCAATATCTGCATCCATTCTCCGTTTACTGCAGCATTTATGTAATTCTTCCTCCGTTCACAAGTTGTCAGCGCCAGCCTGATCTAATAAGTAGGTATTTGGGTTAGTGAAGGTTTAGTGGTTTCCTCCAATAGGGGCTTGTTAAGAATGCCGTGGTTAAGTGGTGTCTTGGGCTCTCGAGCGATCAACAACAGTATTGGGTTAGAACAGAGGGTTTTAACCCAGCAAAGAAAACATGAAGATGGAAAAATCCATTAAGTTAGAGTGAGTTGGTGGCGAAGTCATTTCCTCCGCGGGGAATAAGCTCAGTTAAATCCTTCATCCCTATCGCTGAGCCAGATATTGGCATGCTATTGATGTCTTTTTGTAGATGTTAGTTTACAAAAAAAAAAAAAGAAAAAAGTACTATGGAGAGTGTATAATCTTCGAATTTAGTCTCAATAGTCAAATATTCCATGTGAGCTGAACGATTCAGGAGTAAATATGTTAAGCATGTAAAGGAGAAGGCCAAGCTAAAGGAAAAAATTGAAAAAATAAATAAATAAATAAATAAATGATTTTGCAACTTGTTCAAACTACCTTTTGCTGTGACACAGAAATGAAAAGATGGCACTAGACATGACCCTTACTGTTGATTGGCTTTGTGATCATTTTTTATTTATTTATTTTTTAATATTGCTTAGTCAGTGCACCTTTAAGTATTACCAAAAGAAAAACAGAGCTACTCTTCTCAGCACACACAATGACAATAAAGCTGTTGTTTCCATTAATCAATTATTTTAAAAGCTTATTCACCCTAATTAAAAACAAAACAAAAAATGTTCTATTTGATGAACCTGTCGAATGGACTATTTAAATAGGAACAATGGTTCCCAGATCCCACCCAGCTAAACTATTAAGCTAATTGCAGTTTAACTCAATTAAACATGTCATTTCAGTGGATCTAGAGTAGCAATTAGAATAATAAGCATCTCCATGTCCTGTATTTATCACTCTCTTTCCTAGACAGAGCCAATAAGAGCTGTTTAAAGGCAAATGGCTTTATTTAAAATAAAAAGAAGGTCGCTTTTATCATGCAGAACTAGCCTGAAGCTCAGACGGCTTTTTAATATCCGCCTCAAGTCACATTTTCGCTTTTTCTCTCTGCAATGGCGATGTCGAAATAATGAAATAAATTAGGAACAAGACCTCGCGCGGCAAAGCCTCAGGAATATATAGCTACTTTGTTTTGTATTTTTCTTATTCGCTGTATCTGGAGAATGTTAAAGCCGAGAATGAGGTTATGCTGGTTTATAGTAGATCCACGTCTCCTCTGAGAGATATTTCACTTCCCGTCTGCCTCAATCTTTCCTCACCCCGAAATGAAAAAAAAAAAAAAAAAGATTATTTCTGTGGTATGTTTTTCTGAGGGGCTAAATTCATAATTTAAGCTATATTCATTCCCCCCTGGTTAGCATAACAAGTCAGGAATGGCATTTTGCTTTTCCTATTGAGTTCTGAGCTGTAGACTGACACAGTATTTCTGTCAATGTGTCAATTATATCATGACTAGGGAAAGTGAGGATCTTCTAAAAACATCCAAAAATGTGCTGCATTCTTACAAATGTAGTTTTTCAAGCAGTTTTAAACTTTAATGAGTTCTTTTTATTCTGTTGAACAAAAAATAAGTTATTATGAAGTAAGCTAAAAACCTGTGAGCATTGACTTTCATAGTATTAGTTTTTTTTTATTCTATGCAAGTCAATGGTTACATGTTATACTGAAGATCTCAGTGTTCAATAGAAGAAAGAATTTAAAGATATAGATTTAAAGATTCAAAGATTATAGATTCAATGATTTAAAACAACATAAATAAATGTCAATGTTCATTTCTGATTGATTTATCCTTTTATATGCCTTGTTATGGATTGTGCGTATCATCATGAAATTATGTATGACTAACATAACCAAATAAAATGCTAACTCACCAAAACAGCTTCTGTATTATAAAATGTCTTTTATCAACTACTATCCATACTTCAAACAAAACTGTTTTTTTGATCTTTGTAACTTTTGAATGAATAAAAACATAAATTTTTTTGATTGGGCAGATGTTAGCAATGGTGGACATTAACTATGCATTTTTTTCTTCACTACTGTACATAAGTACATTTTGAGCTTTTTTTTTTGATAACCTGGTAAATCAGTTTAAAAAAAATGCTTTAACAAGATGTGGAATTAACTTAATCAGTTAGCGTTTCTGTGTGGAGTTTGCATGTTCTTCCTGTGTCCGTGTGGGTTTCCTCCGGGTGCTCCGGTTTCCCCCACAAATCCAAAGATATTCAAAGGTACATTTCACTGTGGCGACGCCAGATTAATAAAGGGACTAACCTGAAAAGAAAATGAATGAATGAATGAATGAATGAATGAATGAATGAATGAATGAAAGAATGAATGAATGAATGAATGAATGAATGAATGAATGAATGAATGAAACGAACTGATCTGCATCAACTCATTAATTCATACAGATGATTCATTCAGATTGAGTCTGCAGTAAATGATTCATTGAATATACACTTTTTTATGCTTTTTTTTTTTTACCGATTTACCAAGTTATCCAAAGAAAGCCCAGCTCTTACTCCAAATAAACGAATAATGTTTCTCTGAGCATAAATTAATTTCTCCTCTTTAAAATAGGTTTTTCTTAGCTACATTCAGGAAATGTATAATGGTGTAAAAGTGCAATATAATAGTGAAACTTACCTACAAAAAAAAAAACTAAAACAAACACCTCTAATAAAATACATAATAAATAGTTTAAAAATTAGCTTATGAACAGTAGTGAAGTAATATGCTTAGTTACTGCCCAGAATACAGAATAATACAGAAGCTGTTTTGGTGATTTTAATTGGTTATGTGAATAAGAAATATTCATAAAAACAAACAAACAAACAAATAAATAAATACATGAATGAATAAATGAATGAATGAAAATGTTTTTCATCCATACATTAATTTTCTTTTCGAATCACTCCCTTTATTCATCTGGGCTAACTTACCCCGCATATGTTTTACGCAGTGGATGCCCCTCCAGCTGCAACCCATCACTGGGAAATATCCATACACACTCATTTACACATATACACTACAGTCAATTTAGCCTACCCAATTCACCTGTACTGCATGTTTTTGGACTTGTGGGCAAAAACCGGAGTACCTGGAGGAAACCCACGCTAACGCAGAGAGAACATGCAAACTCTACACAGGAATGTCAACTGACTCAGCCAAGGCTCGTACCAGTGATCTTCTTGCTGTGAGGTGATTGTGTTAACATGATTTTAAAAAAAGCATAATTTAAAGATGCATTATTTTTGCTGCTTTAGCCCATAATAAACATTAAACTTATATGGTTACATAGTGTTCTTCTTAAACTGTTAACACATTTTAAAACACATTACATCTTTATATATATATATATATATATATATATATATATATATATATATATATATATATATATATATATATATATATATATATATATATATATATATATATATTGTTTACATTTTTCAGCACATTTATATATACTTTTTTTTTTATATGTTTTTGTAGGGTAGCTGACCTAGTTTGTTATTTTCGCTTGTTTGAACACACATTTTTATGATTTATGAGAATTTTAACTTTTGGTAATACAAAATTCTTGCAAAATAAACATTTATGGGTGACATGGTAACTCAGGGGTTAGCGCTGTCTCCTCACAGCAAGAAGGTCGCTGGTTCAAGCTCCGGGTGGGTCAGTTGGCATTTCTACTTTCCCTGTGTCCACGTGGGTTTCCTCCAAGTGCTCCGGTTTATTGCGCAGTCCAAAAGACATGCAGTATAGGTGAATTAAATAAGCTAAATTGGCCGTAGTGTATGTGTAGATGTGAATGCAATAGTGTATGGCTGTTTTCCAGTACTGGGAAGGGCATCAGCTGCATAAAACATATGCTGGATAAGTTGGCGGTTCATTCCACTGTGGTGACCACTAAGAGCAAAAGAAAACGAATGAATAAACATTTATCAATTACGTGTATGCATAGCTAGTGTTTTTTTTTCCCCTACTGATAAACTTTGTTGAACGGTTAATGTGATTTTTTTTTTTTTTATGTGGTTCCTTTTACAGCATCAGTATTGTAATGTCATTCAAATACGACCAGTTAACCAGATCTAAGAATTCATTTAGTTGTTCAAGCATAAAACGAAAAAAAAAAAAAAAAAAAACGTTCACATGCACATGCAGGGGCACCCCTCTGTGTAAACTCTTGCCACCCCTGTGGCAACCCCAATTTTCTGTTGACATTATTAATTTAAATGTATTTGCATAAATTTCAATAAATAAATAGCAGCGATTATTATTATTTTTTAATTCATCAATTACACATTTTTTACAAATATGTAAATCTCCATAATAAAATAGCGAATTGTTCAAATTTCAACAAGCAGCCACTAAATTATTGTGGCTTGATTGGTGCCACTGACGTAGTTGATTCACTGTATATATATATGAAATGTGTTTTTAAACTAAATTTTGATTATTATTTTAGATTTTTTTTACTTAATTTGAATTTACTGACTTTTTAGGAATAAATTGCGATATTTCAAAAGTACTTAATTAATTTAATTGAAACCACATTATTTCATTTACTAAAATCAAAATTATAACATTACACTGAATTCATTTACTAATATTTGGTGCCACCTCTTCTGGTCACACAAAATTTCATGGGGGTGCCACTGTGCACATGCCATCAGGATCAGCAGGCTAGCGCAGAAACTCTATTGAGAATACTGGGGTAAATAAATATTTGGCATGGAAAAATGTAATTTAATGCAGTGCATATTGTACGTTCCTAAACATGACAATTTTATAATGGCATACAGTTAATCGAAATCGTTTTAACTGGGTTACTTAAAATTAAAAGTCCTTCTGCATATACCCTATAAGTAATTATAATACTTAAGTACATACATTCATTCATTCATTCACTCATTCATTTATTCATTCATTCATTCATTCATTCATTCATTCATTCATTTATTCATTCCTTTTATTCATAAGGGGTCGCCACAGTGGAATGAACTGCCAACTTATCCACCATGTGTTTTACGCTACGGATGCCCTTCCAGCTGCAACCCAATACAGGGGGACATCCATACAAACTCATTCACACACATACACTAGCCAATTTGGTTTATTCAATTTACCTTTAGTGTATGTCTTTGGACTGTGGGGGAAACCAAAGCACCCAGAGGAAACCCATGCAAACGGGGAGAACATGCTAACTCCACACAGAAAAGCCAACTGACCCAAGCGAGACTGGAACCACTGACCTTCTTGCTGTGGGGCAACAGTACTAACCACTGAGCTACCATGTGGCCCTACTTAAGTACATACAAGTACAGCATTTGTATCTGTACTCAAGTGTCTGATTTTTGTATTTCTAATCTATTGCCAATGGAGGTTTGTAAATAATGACAGGATTTATTCCTGGCACTGTCCCTTTAATCAATATTCTATATATAGGTAAGTGCTTTAAAAATGAGCTCAATATCAAAGTGCATGTCCAACACATGTTTCATGCTGCATAATAGCCGACAAGCCATCCAAAAGCGGAGTGGATTTAATTTTTAATCATTCTCTCTGCCGGCTCCTCTGACATCTGTTTGCTGAGGGAATGCTGAGACGTCTGTATGTGCAAGGGGAGCTTTATTTTCTTTCCGTCTGTCTTGAAGGTCATTATGTGGGGACCTTTAATATCTCATATGCCTCGAGTGACAAATGCACAACCCTTTTGGCCTCAGAGTTCATTCATGTTTGTGGACTCATCGAGTGAATGCTTCCAGAGGTTTTTCTTCCAAAAAATCAGAGGGTTTGTCTTTCAGAATTGTCACAAAAAATGAGGCACAGACAAAATGCTGGGAAACTTAATAAAATCTATGGACAGAAATATGTCTTGCCAGTTTAAACATAGATTCATGATCAAGATACCTCTCTCATTAATGCTAGCATGCTAGCACTAGATATAGGAGTTCTAGTTATAATCTAAATTGTTGTGTAAAACGAGCTAGCAACATAATATGTAAGGTAAAACATGTTCAGTACCAGCAGAGCCACCGCTAGCGGGATTGGGGGATGTAGAGGGGAGACTTGTTTGGTGGCTTGATGGGAGTTAGGGCGATTCTACGGGCCCACATCATTTTGGTGCCCCCAAAGATAATATTGAGGACCCACCAGATGCCCCGCCACCCCTTTAGCTTTACACTATCGTCCGTGACCCCAACAACGGCCCTTCCCCCCTGCTCTTCACTTTCATCCACGACCACCTCTCCCCTACTTTTCACTTTCGTCCATTACCAAACCCCACGTCCACAACCAACATTTCCAACAACTTACTTTCCACAGACCACATACCCTCAACCAGTCACCACCAACCCCCAGGTCTTCAACCTCGCAGAGGCTTCAACTTTAGTCCCTGATGACTTTCGTTCACGATACCATCAAAATGTTGCCATAGGGTACTATAGTACATTAAATTGTTTTTGAACCATACCCTAGTAAAGTGTAGTAAACTGTCCTTTCACTATAATAAACTGTGGTGTATTGTAGTATAATGTACCATATTGTTGCAGAAAACAAAAGTTTTGGGTCATTTGTTTGTATTACTACACTTGTTGTATTATCACAGCAACTACAAAATCACCACAACAGATTAATTCCAGTACTTTAGTATGATTTTAAAAAATACAGTATTTGCATTACAATAGTACTGTATGTTTACATTTGGAATAAGCTGATGTTTAAGTTAATTAGCAACATGCTAATTCATAACATGACAACAAGTTAAATATGCAACAAAATATTACCTATACAGTACGTGTTGCCATGCAAAATATGTTTGCCATGCTAGAAACATGATAACATTGCAATTCATGTTATCAACACGTTAAACATATATATATATATATATATATATATATATATATATATATATATATATATATATATATATATATATATAAAAACATTAAAATATGGTAATTCACTCTTACATGTTTAAAAAATGGCAGAGCATGTTAGTTCCTTGCTAAAATGTTAGAAACATGTTAGTAACAAACAAGCTAGAAAACATGGTAGAAAAACGCAAATTCATGTTAGCATGATGTTAAAAAAAACTTGCTGCATGATAATTGATTCAAGCAATGTTAGGTAATCCATGCCAAAACATGGCAGCAGCATAGGCTACTAAACATGCTAAAACATGTTAGTTCCTTGCTTAAATGTAAGAAACATGCTAGAAACAAGCAAGCTAGAAAACATACTCACTAATACATGCTAGCATGGTGTCAAAAATTAGCAGCATGATAATTGATTCAAGCAATGTTAGGCAAGCTAGAAACGTTTTACATTTGAATGGTATTTCAGTCTTACTCCTTAAGAATTTCATTATTAATTTAATTCTGGGTTGATATTTATATTAAATAAACAACATGTATACTTCAATAAGTCAACTATGCATCAACTAAGAATGAATTAGCCTATAGGCTACATTATAGTGAGGGTAAAATGATCAGACAATTTAGCATACTGTTGTAGAAAACATAAGTATTGGGTCATTTGTTTGTATTACCTACTACACTTTTTGTATGAATCACCACGACAGATTAATTAATTAAAAGATTAAGATATATATATATATATATATATATATATATATATATATATATATATATATATATATATATATATATATATATATATATATATATATATATCTTAATCTTTTAATTAATTAATCTGTCGTGGTGACAGATTAATATATTTATATATATATATATATATATATATTTATATATATATATATAAATACAGCAATTACTATCCATTACAATACTATGTTTACATGTGGAACAAGCTAATGTTAAAGCTAATTAGCAACATAAGCAATCCTTAACAACAAGGTAAAGATGCTACAAAATATTATCTACATGTTGCCATGCCAAATATGTTAGCCGTGCCAGAAACATGATTCAATTGTAATTCAACAATTACAAAACATGCTAAATGTTTAAAAAATGGCAGCAGCATAGGCTACTAAACACGCTAAAACATGTTAGTTCCTTGCTAAAATGAAACATAAGAAACATGCTAGCAACAAACAAGCTAGAAAACGTGCTTGACACATGCTAACACTTATTAGCATGGTGTTAAAAAATAATTAGCAGCATGCTAATTAATTTAAGCAATGTTAGGCAAGCTAGAAACTTTTTTTAAAATCTGAGTACCATTTCAGTCTTAATTTATTAATAATTTCATTCCGGGTTGATATTTATATTAAAGAAACAAAATGTATACTTAAATAGGTCAACTGTGCTTCAACTAAGAATACAAGCATTAAGTAGCCTATAGGCTACATTATAATGAGGGTAAAATGGTCAGATAAAGTAGAACAAACTGAGCGTGGTTTGCAAAGCTGGACAGATATAAAGCTATTCTCCGATGAATCAATATGAGAAGCATTGTTTGCACCTGACTGGCACTATATTTTGTCTAGCGCTACTGTTTTCTCCTGACACAGCACTGTGTTTAACAATAACATTAATTACAACATCTATCATGTCTTCTGAAGCACATGGCAGACATTTTTAACACAACAGCAGTGCAGCGAGCTCCTCTCATAGAGTTGGCCTTTTCTGCCGGTATATTCTTTTCAGTGTTTTCACAAGGAATTACATTGGAGCTGACAGTCTGACAAGCACTGCTGTCCAATTGTCCATGTACAGTGGAGAATGTGGATGTTTTTTGGCAGTTCCTCAGTCTTTTTTGTCTTGTTTCTTCTAAATCCTGGTTAGGATTAAGGATTTTGACTTGGCTAGCAGACTGCTTCAGCGTTAACCAGATGCTGATGCATATAGGCTAGTCGTACAGAGCCAGAATTTTGCTCAGCATAAAATATGATCCACTTTGCATTTCATCCCATGCAACAGCTAGCCTGATCCAGGTAGGAACACACAGTCTGACTCACATCTGCAGTTTAGTTTTTTGTTGCCGTTTCAGATGAACAGAAAGCCCTAATGAGTAATTGATTAAAATCTACAGTGCTCAGCATAATTGACTACACCCCCTTTTGAAAATGAAACTTGATAATTAATATAGGCAATGTATTTTGGTGCATTTAAACAAAGCATATTTATTAAACAGATATATTTATTAAAGTAATATTTTAGTCACCAAACATATTTAGAAAATGAAAGATAATACAACTGAATTCAAGCAAAATATTGCAAAAACTAATTACAACTGTCAACATTTTAACTAAATTGTTTTTTTTTTTTTCTTATTCATTTATTTATTTATTTTTAATTTTTTTATAAAACAATTTTGGGTGTACTAAATTTTGGACTGTTATTGTAAGTTATTTTATTAGATAAGCTCCAGCTTGGCTTCAGTACTGACTATTCTAATGTATATGCACAAATATAATATTTTATAGCTTTCTATTAAAAATATGAATTTAAAAGAGAGATTTGTATGGAGTGTACTTATATATGCTGAGCACTGTATATACTTAACAGAATACATTTTAGTTATTTACCATTAAGGGAAAAAAAGTTAAAAGTAAAATATTTAGTTTGTATACTTTCTTTGTTCGGTTGTTGTGACATTAGTAATTAGTAAGAGTTTTAATTTGTTTGTATGTCCATTAATAAATACATTTTAAAATATAATTCATTGCAACACAAACTTATTGCAATTTCTTTTTAAACATTTACAGTTTTTTAGGGCTTTGCATATATTAATTTTTATATTTTGTTTGTGTCACATGGTGGCTCAGTGGTTAGCTAGAATTTTGCTGGTTTGAGTCCCGGCTGTGCCGAGGGCTGGATTAAAACCATATTGGGCCCTGGGGCTGTAGCAAACCCAAGGGCCACATTTATTTTATTACCTCACAAAAGTAGTTTTTTATTTATTTATTTTTATTGCTATTATTATTATTTGTATTATTAATAATATTATTATTTTGTAATTTATAATATAATATAATCAAATTTTGGAATTGATTTATATTTGATTATTATAAATGTTTTCTATTAAAGTCGGCGTAAAAGCATACACAATTAATTTTAACTTTTAAAATGTTAAAAAGGCTGCCAAAATCAGAAAAAAATCAATAAAAAATGACAAAGATTTGCAATACTTCTTAAATGAGTGGTTAAAAAATAAACACTTTAAATAAGACTATCTTTAAAAAGTTTACTTTAAACTTTAGCTGAACAAAAATCCCTAAAATATCTTTAAAAACCATGCTTCTAATTTCCTATTTGGTATTTGGTCAATTACAGAAGGTAAGCATGTTTTTTTTTTTTTTTCTCCCCCTCAGATAAACAGTCTACTGAAGGCTAACTTCAATATTTTATTGCTCCTGATTTTTACCGTCATTGTTATAAAAGGGGAAATTCATTCATTTAAAGGTTTGCTATGTAACTAGTACAATTAAACTTAAACTATGTATTTTCTTGCGATAGATACTCCGCAGCCATGGACATTTTGATAACTGTGTGTAGACTGTTTGATTTGGTCACACATAGTTTTGATTGGACTGTTCTTGTGATAGAGCTGAAATAAGGAACTGTCCTGGGAAATAAGAGACTTTCCTGGGGAGAAACAGGACATCTGTTTATCCTTACTGGGGTCTGAATAGGGCTATTTAACACTCTGATTGAGCTACAGCTACTCCGAGCCGTAGTTTAGCAGCATCACTGTTTTGGAACAGCAGTGAACCAAACAGAATACTTCACATTATCAACATGCAAAAGAATAATGCAAAGATGAATTTCCTGCTTCATGACGGAAGTTAATTGCATTAGCCAATTAAGGGCCCCCTTCTGGGGCTTTAGCCCCGCCTAACCCTTATGTTAATCTGGCTTTAACTGGGTTAGTTAGCATTTCAATGCGGAGTTTGCATGCTCTCTACATGGGTTTCCTCCGGTTTTCAAGAGAAATGAATGAGGAGTTGGACCTTTCTGTGTTTCTTAAACAGTTTGTTGTTCAGCTATAATATTATAAATCATGGAATTTGAAATTGCAGTGACACAAATAATGAGATGAAAATACATTTTTTATGTTTTTGGACTATCAGAATTTTACTGTATTTATGTCGACATGATTAAGGGAATGATGATAATTGATATGCTATTGTCTTGTAAAATATTGTTTTTGCAGGTAAGAGTATTTTTCGTATGGTTGATTATGATAAATTGAAATGAAAAAGAGACTTTTTTTAATCATGGAGTAGCTGTCTAGATAATTGACCCTTTGCTAGGCAACCGATTAGAAAATACTTTAATCAAAATCGAAGCTAGCTTAGCCTAGCCGCCTCAAACGCTAACCAATTAACAGCTTAGTTCATGCACATCTGGAGATGTGAAATTTAAAAATAATCTAATAGTAACTAATTAAATAGTGATTTCTCTTTTTTAGCCAAAAATCCTGATAGATTAAGTAATAATGAATGAAATATAGCATTACTAACCGATGAGGAAACATGGAGAGTGCTTCTACATCATTCATTCATAGAAAGAACAGCCTGAAAGAAGAAATTGATGGTTTTGTGTCTAAAATTAGCATCATGTATACCCATAACAATGTACACCTATCACTGTCTCTACATATGTTTGTGTGCTCTTTATCCAGTTTCTATTCTAATTAGCAGTTCAGTGGAAGAAATAAATCAATTGAAATGCAAAGTATAAATAGCAGAAGTGAACAAATAGATATTCCCTACCAGCAAATATTAATCTGACAGCGAATATAAAAGCAGACACTAACCTGCTATAACATCGTCACCAACGACTAACATAAATTTATAAAAAGACATACGAAAACATCAGTCATTTGTAGCTCTGACATGGACATCGAGGGTTATAAATTACTCAAAAACAGCTGCGAATGAAGTATATTTATCGCAAGTGCTCAATTTGTGATCACATCTATGTTCTGTTGATATGTAATTTCAAATGTTCGTAGCTTGATACTGATGGAAATATGATCGCTATTAGTATACATACTATGGCGAGGGCTTAAACTGAGCAGTGATCATGATATCGAGCAGAAAAAAAGAGAGAGCTGGGAAACATAACCTGCTGTTTGTTTTTGTATAAAACACTGTTTAGATGTGTAAAAGATGTGTCAGTTATTGTCGTCGGTCTATCACTGAATGTGTCAAGAATATCAAAACAAAACCAACTTAACTCCGCTCCTTTAGTGCCCCTCACAGAGTTTGATCCACGCTGGCATTTCCCCCGTTGGGTTTTAGGTTTTCGAAAAGGGAAACGATTCCATCACCCTGTCCAAACTTTAAGGATACCGGGTGTCAGATTTGCACAATTCATATGCATAACACTATGGCCTTTTTCCCTTGCTGGAAAGCTTGACAGAGCTCCTTGCCGTTGCTATGGTTGCTGAGCCACGATCGGTGGGTGGCGGTTTTTGGGTGTGGCTTAGCGAAAGGTCAATTGACACAATATAAGAAATGTATTTTTTAATGTTTTGAGGAGAGTGAGAGGATTGTGTCATTCACTGAGGTTGGCGTTATGCCGAAACGTTTCAGTTTTTGTATCACCCGAAGAATCTAAAAATAAAAACAGTATGAAGCAATTACTTGATGAGTGCGAATCATGTCCTTTTTAAACAATAGTATTGACAAGATTGACGCACCAATAAAGTTTCTTAAAAAAAATTTGAGCACGCAGGGCAAACGTGATTACGCACGTGATTTCCTTCTCTTTCCCCTACAGTACAAAGACATGCGGTACAAGTGAATTGGGTAAACAAAATTGACCATAGTGTGTAAATGTTACAGTATGCAGGTGTTTCCCAATACTGAATTGCGGCTGGAAGGGCATCTACTGCATAAAACATATGCCGGAATAGTTGGTGGTTTAATTCGCTGCGGCGACTCCTGATAAATACAGGACTAAGCCAAAGGAAAGTGAACGAATGAATATATTTTGTTTATTTTTAAGATTTTAGACCTGTTTCTGGTTGGTTTTGTGCTTCTTTTCAACTGAAGAAGGCAAGCAGCCAAAAAAAGTACTGGGGTTTTTAATCGACTTCTTTTGTAAACATTGTAAGAGTACAAACCATTCTGTGTACTTTTTGATTATAGATACAGGTCTGAGCGCCTAATCAATTATTTGGAGGAGCAGAGAGAATGCATTGTTTGTCTGCAAAAAAAAAAAAAAAAAACATTGTAAAAGGTTTAAGCCCTAACAAAAGCTTTTGTGTGGAAGCATATTTTATTTATTTACTTCAGATTGAAGCATGCAGTTTTCAGAAACAGTGACCTGCTTTTATGCACAGTACACATCATGTGTTAAGTAAGCATCCATTGGTATCCGTTGGAGTCAGATATCACATTCAGGCATACTTTACATCTCCTAGACCTTTTCTTCATTAAGTCCCAACCAACTCTAGAGATCTGGAGTGCTTTACAGCATGACATGTATAATTTTGTGGATTTTTCAACCCCATTGCTGCCGTATTATACTATTATGGGCTTCTCAAGTGACTATTTAACCATTATCACGCACAGACATCTCTGTGTGGCCACATGCTGCCTCATTAGCATTAACATGTTGATCTCAGCCCCTTTAAGCACTTGTGCTAGATCTCTATGCGAATGAGCAGTGCTACAGCGCTACGTGACAAGGAGATTTGAGAATGATGGCTTCTAATAGGAGAGCCCATTAGATGTGTGCTATGGTCTCCTCACAGTAACGATAAGGACGCTTGCTGGGGGCCTTCGTCTCGTGATCCCTCTTAGCTTCCATTAGCATGACGGCTCACAGCTTGTGTCAAAAATAACCCCATTTTCGAATATATGCCTATGCAACTCTTCAGGATCTACATGCCCTGCTCCCAGCTTGATTCAAACAAGGACTCTAAAGACTGTAGCTTCTAGCGCTAGAGCACTTATTGAGGCCAGGGAAAGGAGTTTACACATAACAGCTTGAGTGACACTCAGTAAATGCCCCACTATTCTTCAAACACTTTTTTTCATTCTTTATTCAAGATAAAAAAATAAGGTCAACAAAGCTGATTGACGATAAACCACTTTCGAAAACTCCAGCATCCCCACACTGCAGTAAGTTTGGTTGAAATGTTTCATGCTGCTCGCATGTAGCCTTAAACACAAGAATTACTTTTAGAGAGAAAAACACTTTCATAAACATCTGTCAAACAGCTAGCTCTTTGCAACTCTCACATGGTCGCCCACTAAAACTAAGCAGAGCTACGCCTGGTTAGTACCAGTCAGGGTAAGCTAGGTTGCTGCCCTACAGGGGTGTTAGTGAGGCCAGCATGGGGTGCTAAGGCCCTCGAAAATTGAACAGGACTTTATACTGAGTGCATTCTTTCAGATGAGACATTAATCCAATGTACTGACTCTCTGTGGTCACTAAAAATGTTAGGATGTCCTTTGAAAAATAGTAGGGGTTTACTCTGGGATCCAGGCTAAATTTGCCTACTGGCCTCTGTCCATCATAAGCTGCTTTTCCACTATCGTGCTCAACCGTTCTAAGAACACTTCGGTACGGTTACGGTTGTTTCTCCACTGAGCCTGGAACGGCGCGGCATGATTACAAACTGTTCTCAGCCCGGAATTCTTGGCACGGTTAGACAACCATGCTGAACTGTGCCGACAGATTCTGTGTGTTGACGTCAAGGCTCTGTTGCCAAGCTTCCACAGCTGGCTCAGCGGAAGCGTGCTAGTCATCAGACAGCCTCAATAAGCTAAACTACATTTAATACAAAAAAATCCAGGTTTAAGTGATACAATTTGAAAAGGGTTTTAAAACCATAGAGCAGTCTCGGCAGAGAAGTAAACTCATCACATTCTTACGAAGATATTTTATTTATTAAAGTTATTATTTTAATGACGTTAATACAATTAACCATGATATAATTACTAACCCGTTATCTAAAATCTTAGAAATAATAAAAAGCTTATTGTTTTATCCGGGGCGAGAGCATGATTAATTTGTTTGACAAGACAAAGAGGCAATGAGACCTTTAATTCGCCTGACTAAATGTGAGTCTATAGCACGCAACGCTGTATTTGATAGCACAAAACTCGCTCTGATCCGGGAGAGAAATTTACCAGTGACTACTTTAAAAATCTCTCCACAAGGGGTTGTACATGTGTGGATACATCTTTACAAGCTCTGCTCTTCGACCCTTGAGTGTATACATGTGGCTAATGTTGTGATGTTGTTTTGAAAGTTGTTCTCCTGTCGGGTCCCCATAATATGAGAAATGAATCCGGGAAAGAAACCACAAATCAGAGAGTTCCAGATTACACCCAATGATTTTGTAATCGCCATGGACCAATAGTAGATTAAAGGTTCTTAGGAGTTAAAGCAAACTCCTCCAACCTGTTTCAAACTGCTGAAAAGAACTCATAGAGAATGTTGTTGTTAGTTTTTGCTTGAAGTATACAGGGGCCTTATGCTGTGTTCACACCAGATGTGGAGGAAGCATCAAGCACAAGTGATTTACATGTTAAGTCAATGCAAAGATGCAAATAGACATCCTGTGGTGCAATACGCGAATGAATCGGTGAGAGTTGAGTGTTCGGCAGGATTGACAGGTTTAACGCACGTTTCGCGCAAAACGCTCAAGTTCAAAAATCTGAATTTCAGTGGACATTTGCGCCGCCTTAACCACTCAGTAGCGCCTGTTGTTGGTGTACCGGGGAGAAATCCTCCAGCCGACACTGGGCAGCAGTTAATCAAACTGGGCTTGGCTTAGTTGGAAACACTGCTGATAGCTTCCATCATCCTGGTTAGGTTTTTAAAGGAGATTATGAACTCACAGAACCGGGTGCACCTCTGAAAGAATCCAGTGGAAATTAGGATCTAGTTTTCAGCCTTTATAAAGCACATAAACACAGTTATTCTCTCAATAAAATCCATGTCAGCTATTTAGCAATGTAGCAAAAGTCAACAGGCAGACTGAAGCCCAGCCTCAGACACAAATCCGCGTATATTGCTCAGTGAATTTGACACGCGAATGAAGCAGGTAAACTCAAAAAGTTTACACGTCTATTTACACGAGAATAGTGCAATTTTTCCACGCACACCGAATCTGGTGTGAACAAAGCATTAGCGTTCAATCGCATCCAGCACCAATATAAATACCCTGGTAAACTTCTGTTTCAGCATGTCCCTTCATCTTGGACACACTGGTGTAAACTTATACTTTGGCCTAACCTGTTTGATTCTTTTGTTCTGAGCAGGATTTGACCCAGCATTTCCAGCTCAGGATGCAGGAATGCTAACAAGTACTCTAGTCACATACAAAATGTTCATGAATCAAAAATCTTTGTTGGTTCTGGAAACTTATCCTTTACCATATATACAACCCTAAACTTGTCAATTTCAGTTTCTGGAGGGGCGAAGCCCTGCACAGTTTAGCCCCAATCCTGCTTCAATACACTAACCTGAAGTTTTTAAAGAAGCCTGAAGGACTAAATGTGTTTGATCAGGTGTTTAATTAGGATTTAAGCTAAACTGTGCAGAGTTGTGGCTCTCGAGGAACTGATATTGACACCTGTGCCCTAACCCATAAACCTAACCACAATTTTTGCCTAAAATCTAAGATTAATAAAAATAGTATAAAAGTTCCAAACCAGGCATTGAACAAAAAATTATCACTTAGCTTTGCTTGGTTAATTGGAACATGAAAATGTTGATCAAGGAACATTTTTTAAACTTTTTTAAACAATATCTACCCACAGCAAGTAAACCTCGTGAGGTTAAAAGTGTAACATTTACTTTTTTGCAAAACTCTAGCTAGATGGCCTCCATTACACATACCCTCCTAAATCTGCCCCCATCTGGTCACAGCACTAATCTACTTTGACTTGCACCACTCTAAGTGGGATTCAAAGTGGCATAAGAGATACACATACAGTTAGTACATTAAAAACTGTAATGTGCAGTGTCAGTAGATAGTTCACCTGAGATGAGTGAGGGAATTATGTTTACTTGATAAGTTCTTAGTACCTGGCCTCTGTCACAATCACCCCTCCACACCCCACAAACCTCACTCCCATCCCATCATTGTAAAAGCTTGGGTATACATTTTTCTTTTTTTCTTTCAGGTTTCACTCCATCAAGCAAATAGCCATGTACACACAGTTTTCAAAGTATATTAAAACACAGATAAACAATTTGCCACATGTGAAGCACAACTGAGTGAACTCAATATGTGTGAACATTCATTTTCATCCCTGTGTTGCCACATCAGGACCTGAGGGCATTTATAAATAAAAAAAAAAAACTGTAATATTGGGATGGAGCATAGACCATCATAGAAGACCGATGGTTGAAATGTAGTTTGAGCTTAAACCCTCTGGTTCTCCTTGCCCCACTCCAAGTAGGATTCAAGGTCACATTTTTGGCAGGGGATGCGGGCACTCAAGCAAGGATTTTAAAGTCTGTTGTGCCTGCTGCAAGTAATGAGGGTTACCTACACAGCTCTTAATATCTGGCATCTGTTATATATACCTCTAAACCGCACTTACATACAGTTCACGGCACCAATATATCCATTCTTGTTCTACTTGGTTAGAACAAGAGGGAAATGTATTGTTGCTTCTAGCTAAGGGTGTGCAGCAACACAGCTGATGATGTAGGTCCCATGATTGTGTCAGAATTGTAAATGCAGTACATCCGGATTACTTTCACAGTACATGCATTCATACTATACAGAATATACATTATTGATAGCTTTGAAGTAGTTTCAAACCAAAGATGACATATTCTCACTGTTTTTTCGCTGTTATTGTTGAAGAACACTCTAAAAATACTATGTTCAAGGGATAGTGTATGACTGGATACATTTCTTTCTTCGATTAAATACAAAACAAGATATTCTAAGTAGGAACATATATACTATGAAAGTCAATAGATTCAAACTTCCAACATTTTTCAGCTTTTGTGTTGAACAGGAGAAACAAACAATGTGGACAATGTGGAGGGTGAGTAAATGATGACTGAATTTCCATTTTTGAGCCAATTGTCCTTTTAAGACTTTTTAGTAAGGAAACTTAGTTAATTTGACCCAATTTGGGTTGATAATTGTTCATAATCATCAAGCTAATGACTCTTGCTTAATGAATGAAGATGTGAAAGAGAGGTTCAAACACGAGCACTTCTGTGTTTGCCGATGCCTCTTTGCCTGTTCATTTTAACCTCTCAGATTCCACTAGCACTGCTCTTAATAGCTGGCTTTCATTACACTGACCTCTCTAAACCTCACTTCCATCTGAGTAAGGGCCCAAATGTAACCCTTTCAGTTCTACTTGCGCGGCTCTGAGTTTTAGACCAGATGTGTATGGCATAAGAAGCAGGCACACTAAAAAAAAGTATGCTAGTACACCTTATGAGACCAGGGAGTGAGGTTCACTGCACTCATGACAAGAATACATGTGGAACATAGAAGAAAAGTAATCAAAACAGACAGGAGAAAGAACTTTAAAACAGACTGCAGCAATGAGTGTGTTCTTTATAAACTGGAGGGTTTGTTGGAATGTTTTTTTCTCACATCCAAACTACTCAAGTGGTGACAGGTGAGTGGGAACTGAGCAAGCTGGACTAGAGTATCGACTAGTTTCAATTCAGAATGTACATCCTTGGACGGCCGTTACTCAGTGGTTTGAAAACAAGGTGTGTCAGGCATTTCAATTTTGAGGCAACTCAAATTGCAGAATTGATCTACTAAAACTGGCCTAAACTCTAAATAGTGCCATTATGTTGTCATTTAAAGAGTGTGTTAGTGATAGGAGGGTCCAGAATGTGCATACACATTGCTTGTTACACACACAGGCATGCCCAGCAACACACAAATTAAGAGGGTTAAAAGAATAGAATTTAAAAGATTATTATTGCCTACATAAATATAAAAATGCTACCTCCTTTAGACCATGCACTAGATTTTTAAAATAGGTGTGTCCCAAATTGCAAACTTATGCACTATTCTACAACATTTTGTAGTACAAATAGTGCAAGTAGTGTGTTCACACTTGTTGCCACGACTGGGGTGGAGTGACAGGAGACAACAGGAAGTAAGATCCAATATGCAGTTTATTCAATGTCAGGCAAGCAATGGTCAAATCAGGTGCAAACGGGTATGTTAAGGCAGTCCAGAATCGTCGTCAATGTAACAGGCAATAGGTCTAAAGGCAGGCGGCTAAACAGGATAACAAGAAATGCAAAGCTAGGGTCTAAACACGGATAAACAAGACAGGGAGAAACGCTTCGTAATGTCACACTGGGAAAACAAGACTCGGCAAACTGGTAGCGTGAGAGAGTGGCTTATGAATGGGATGAAATCAGTCTGTGAACAAGGTCCAGCTGGTGATGCAATCAGGATAGATGAATGGACAGGCGTGCGTGTTTGAGAGCAGTGCATGTATGAAAATGTAGTCCTGGGAAATGCGGAAATGTAGTCATGAGAGTTCGTGTGAGAACCAGCGATCCTCTGGGAAGCGATCGCTGGTTGTTTGACATAGCCCCCCCTCTAGGAGTGGATTCCAGACACTCCACTATTGTTCAGGCGGGAGGCGGAGTGGAGGCGGAACAGGGGGAGGGATGGAGGGCCAGGACCATGCAGCTGGGGCGTACCTGGGGTGTGGAGCTGCGGAGGGCCTGGAGACTGGAGCTGCGGAAGACCTGGAGAGTGGAGCTGCAGTGGTCCTGGATCTTGTGGCAGCGAAGGACCTGGAGTACTGCGAAGAGCTGGCAGGGTTGGAGGCTTGTAGGGAGCCGGCAGGGCGAGGAGCCGGGCTGGGATAGGCAAGGTGAGGAGTCTGGATGACGCCGGCCGGGTGAGCTGTCTGGATGGCGCCAACAGGGGGAGGAGCCGGGCTGAGACTGGCCAGGCGAGGAGCTGTGACCGTTCGGGAAGCTCAGGCGGCGGCCGTTCGGGAAGCTCAGGCGGCGGCGGCGGCTCTGGCTGAGGCGTTGACTGCAGCGTCGGCTCTGGCTGAGGCTCTGGCTGAGGCGTCGGCTCTGGCTGAGGCGCTGGCTGCGGCGTCGGCTCTGGCTGAGGCGCTGGCTGCGGCGTCGGCTCTGGCTGAGGCGCCGGCTGCGGCGTCGGCTCTTGCAGCGGCGGTGGCAGCTCTGGCGGTGGCAGCTCTGGCGGTGGCAGTGACTCTGGCAGCTCTAGAGGATCTGGCAGCACTGGACGGTCTGGCAGCTCTGGAGGATCTGGCAGCACTGGAGGATCTGGCAGCACTGGAGGATCTGGCAGCACTGGAGGGTCTGGCAGCACTGGAGGTTCTGGCAGCACTGGAGGGTCTGGCAGCACTGGAGGGTCTGGCAGCTCTGGAGATGGCCTTTCAGGGGCAGGAACAGACTTGGGACTGGAAGCCATCTTGTGAGCTGGCTGACTGGGAGCGGCCATCTTGTGAGCTGGCTGTGGAAACTGATTCGCAAGCCCCGTCGCCGGCGGGTCTTGCTCTCTACACCCCCACCCAAAAGATATTTTGTATTTTCCTCCACCTCGCCAATGGTGAAGGAAGATCCACTCATTTGGAGAGCCAGATCGATGTAGTTCACCAAAGACCACTGGGGTCCATACAGGGGTATGTTGGAGTATAGGGGCTCTGAAAGTCCTCCATGAAAAAATATCATGAGGCATACCTCATTTAAGGTTGTACGGTGGACCAGATTAATGAAGTCCTCCACGTATTCCTCGATTGACCGGGCATCCTGACGGAGGCGCATGATTTGAATACCCGCTGGATCCATGTTCCGGCCGAGTCTTCTGTACCACGACTGGGGTGGAGTGACAGGAGACAACAGGAGGTAAGATCCAATATGCAGTTTATTCAATGTCAGGCAAGCAATGGTCAAATCAGGTGCAAACAGGTATGTTAAGGCAGTCCAGAATCGTCGTCAATGTAACAGGCAATAGGTCTAAAGGCAGGCGGCTAAACAGGATAACAAGGAATGCAAAGCTAGGGTCTAAACACGGATAAACAAGACAGGGAGAAACGCTTCGTAATGTCACACTGGGAAAACAAGACTCGGTAAACTGGTAGCGTGAGAGAGTGGCTTATGAATGGGATGAAATCAGTCTGTGAACAAGGGCCAGCTGGTGATGCAATCAGGATAGATGAATGGACAGGCGTGCGTGTTTGAGAGCAGTGCATGTATGAAAATGTAGTCCTGGGAAATGCGGAAATGTAGTCATGAGAGTTCGTGTGAGAACCAGCGATCCTCTGGGAAGCGATCGCTGGTTGTGTGACAACACTCCTAATGCACTTTTTCAACTGGTAAAATGAAGTGTGAAATGTTGGAAAATTCAATTTGGTTAACAGCTGCTGCTTTGCCCATGTAGCGTTAAAAGCAATTGTGGATTGTGCAAGCAAAATTATCCTACGCGAGTGATTATACCACCTCCCGATGGTGATGCGGTTATACTTTGGTAGTTATTTGGTAGTTTGGTCATTTATTTCATTAATTTGGCAACCATCAACCGTCATCTGGAAAATGGTTTGAATTTCTGCTTAGTAAAAGAAAAACATTAGTGTTCTATTTGAGACAACACTATATACAAATACTATGATGTTGAGTGTGTGTGTAAGTGCATAAGTACGTAGTGCGCCATTTGAGATGCAGCTAGAGCCTAAAAAATTGCACAATATTTTTTTAAAAACATGGAGTAAAGTTAAGAGAGTGTCTGGCGTTTAGACCTGCATAGGCGCATGACTAACATGCTCTGCTCTGGACTTTAGATCAGCTTTTAGTTGGTCAATTGTGTGGTCTATTTCAGTCTTTAAAATAGCAACACGCCAACAGTGTGCCTTAACACACCTCCTTTCTAGACCAGCACACCCATGAGTCCACAAATTGGTCCAAATGGATTTGTTATTTAAACAATGTGCCGCAAAAAGTCAAAATTGCTGTTGTGCTGGTCTGAAAATAGCAACAAATCACACCACACACGTCTTACGCCTTATTGCTCCAGGTGTATGATATGGCCCTAAGAGTTGCACAATATTGTTCCAGAAGGAAAACTTACCCATTTCAGAGTCTTCTTCAAATAAAGCCTCAAAATGTGCCCTTTGTTTATCGTCCTCAAAAGATAAAGTGACTAGATCCTCCGCTGCCTATACCATCCCAATATTTACTACATGCTAAAGATTATTTTATTTCATGCTTTCAGTCTGTGTTTATTGCAACCCTAATGCTTATGTTGCAATGCTAGTGTAGTTACTAGTTATTACTTGTAAACAATCTGGACAACGTGTGTCTTTACGGAATTATATATATATATATATATATATATATATATATATATATATATATATATATATATATATATATATATATATATATATGTATATATATATATATATATATATATATATATATATATATATATATATATATATATATATATATATATATATATATATATATATATATATATAAAAGATGTGTACTAAAAAATATGTTTGAAACATATGTTTATGAAAAACATAGAAGAGCATGATGCTATTCTAACTGTATTTTTTCACATGTAAACTTCTTCTTATTTATATTTTTGCTGAGGATAACAGCATAAAAACACCCCGAAAAACGAGACAAAAATACACACATAAGATTTGAAGGAGTTATACATTTGTTTTGCAGACCAATTCAGTTGTTCATATGTATTGAGGGATTCATCCGTCTAATCTGCCTTAACACATTTGAACATAAATGTTAGATGTGAGACGCATCTGTTTACATTTTTTTTTTTTTTGTGATTTCGCTAGAACGGATGGAGAGGATAAGTGATGAATATGTCTCAGAAATAACATTTCAAGCCTTTCTCTTTCAGTGACTGATGGCAATCACAATAAAGCCTCCGCAAAACATAAAAAATGCAATTTACGGCACTCGATGGCCACTCAAAACCAGGGATTAGAAAGTAATGTTTTTATTTTGCATATATTTCTTTCAGATAATGCATTTTATACTTCAGCTCAAGCCTGGGTAACCAATTGCTACAAAAATGAATGAAATAGTTTGCAATGCTCTTTAACATGCATGCTTATATTGGTCATTTTTCCATATCAGGATTATTCTATTTTAGACGTCAACCCTGTAAGGCTATGTACAGTATCACAGTATGCTTTAGACTATGCCAGATGTAAACTTTTTTCCCCCCATAGTTTAAACCAAATAAAAGCTCACCTAGCAGTATATCCTACCCCAGTGTCATGGGCCATAGTCTTTGATTTGTTCATAGTTCAAACCAAACAAAACATCACTCTGACATTGTAGCCTGTAACAGTTTTGTTGTGTTTTGTTTTGATTTATTTTATTGTATTCCATGCTATGCTATGCTACGAAATGTCAGTCTTTGTAAGCAAAAGATTGGAGCTTTCTTTTCTTCAAAAACAGTCTGATCTGACTGATGATTTCATTGTCATAAAGGTGCACTACAGGCCTAGTTGTATAATGTCAATGACGAGGCAATCAGATAAATCATACCCAGAGTGTTTTCAATCAACACAACCCCTTTTAACCATTGTTTTTCTAGTTCTCCAAAAGTTCTCCAAAAGTTTTTATACGTCTGACAAACAAAACCTAAACAAACGCTTACTCTTGTAGCAAACTATCTTAAGAAATGAATGTTTAAATTATTAATATTTAAAACTGCCATCACTGTTAGCTATATGAATACTTTATTTCCTGGGGAACTAAATAAGTAATTTATAAATTGAAAAGCAATTATAATAAATCAAGTAGCAAAAAATATATTTACTTGTTAAAGGGTATAATATGGTTTAATGACTAACATATAACGAACAAAAACATTTGATACATACAACAAAAAGTAAGGATTTGAATATTCAAGTCAGTTAAATAATGACAATTTTTCACCCAGTTTAACCAAACTAACAAGAATGACCAAGGCTAATAAAACACCTTAAAAGACACACAGCTGTCTGCACAATAGTCTAGTGGTTAGTGCGATGACATATGGTGCAGTAGCACATTAGGGCATCCCGAGTTAGAATCCCAGCTCAAGGACATTTTTTTTTTTTTTCAAAGAGCATTTTTAGATATTTGGACTAGAAACAAGACAAAAAAATAAAGAAATAAAGAAAGCATTTTTTTTGCAGGGTCATTCTGAAAATGTAGCCCTGTATACATTTCTGAAGATTTATATAGCCAGAAGTACGTTAGGCTGCATTTAGTCTTTAAAACAAATTATATAGGGTGATATGATGCAGTTTCTTTTCATGTTAGCAGTTGACCGCTTACCTCTGTACGGACGTCTTTCCCAAGGTTGCCAGTTTGTCCAGTAGATCGCCATGTATGTTGGCGGACTTAAGACGTAGAGAGGAGTTGATCAAGATGACGGGGTAAGAGTCTGGTGAAGAACAATTCCAGAAAGAGGTTAAGACAAAAACAGAAGTCAGATAAATAAAATAAACAAATAAATAACAAGGCAAAATGTGGTAAAACCTGAAAATGTGGTAAAAATCAGGTAAGGGTTTTTTCTTTATCTGCATTGCTTTTTAAAACATTGATGGTTGGGCTTAGGAAAATCAAGGCAGGTAAATCTGTGCTTTTGAAAACACTATTGGTTGGGTTTAGGGAAGGAGGAGGGTGGGTCACTCGATTGGTCAGTCAGTCAGTCAGTCAGTCAGTCAGTCAGTCAGTCAGTCAGTCAGTCAGTCAGTCAGTCAGTCAGTCAGGCAGTCAGTCAACAGCGGCCTCTAGTAGATTTAAGTGAGGACAGCAATGGCACTCACAAGATAAATTTGAGATCTCAGAAACTGTACACAGCAGCCTCTGGCGGATTCACAAAAACAAAAACTGCAAAAAACGCAGCTCCTAGGACATATTTGGCGCTCTCCAGAAATTAAATGTATATAACGGTACATTTTCAAAGCCTGGGTTAACTTTAATATACCTTTTTTTAGTAAATTTGAGGGATTTTATATATATATATATATACAATTTATATAGAAGGTCAGTTGAACTTGAAGCATGCAGAAGGTGACTGTGGAGGGAATATTTCTCCCCCTTCTACTCATTGAGTTATTTGGAATGTCAACAGGGAATGAAGCTAGTTATCTTGTCAACATCTCAAAACACATCTAAACCCAAAAGTTTAGAGGTCTCAGACATTAGCATGCCAACAGAACACACTAGAAATATCTTTAGTGGATGTAAATATGATTTTTAAGACTCCCCCCGCCACCCACCAGTCACCTCTGACCTCATGCTACACTCTTGTCAAACAAATATGGTGTGAAATGCTACCTGCAAGTGCAAGAGTGCAAAAAGCTGTTTTGTTTACTGTAAAAAAAATCATAAAGATTATGCAGTGCAATACTATGCAACTTAAGTAATTGTTAGCTGAAATATTGATGGTTGCTTCATACATAGTTTTTCTGGTGTATCTTGTACAGAAAAAAAAAAGAAAGAAAAAGCACGTCAAATTCACTACAGACCTAGTTGTGTCATTCAGATAAGTAATTCTCACAGTGTTTTAAATTAACACCACCATTGTGTTTTGTTTTTCTTCCCCATAGACTAATTAATATGGTTTCAAAGTTATCCAATAGCTGCTTTATGTCTAATAAACTTTACTAAAACAAAAGCACACTCTTGCAATGCAAATATAGTGGGCAAATCCACAAAATGGTGCCTGCGAGTGTGTAAAATATCAATAATAAAACATGTTTTGATTCCAGGAAGCATTCTGGAAAACGATTTGGAGTCCCCTAGTTGTGTGTGTGTGTGTGTTCTGAAAGCATTTTAGTCCGCACACAAACTTGAAAAGAAGAAAGAAAATTGCATTCTGTGAGACTCAGTTCTGAAAACTTTTGCATTGCGGCGCCTTTGGCACTATGCGCTTGGTGATTTGGGAGACTAAAACCAGTGGCATTTTTATTTATTTATATATTTATTTTAAACACACATGCAGTGAGTCATGCGAGGTGGTCTTGCGCTGATTTCCCCCTGCGATGGGCGAAACACGAGCACCTGCCGGCATTTCACCCTCAGCCAAAATCTCTACACTGCCAAAGGACTTGTTTATTTTTCCTCTGGTGGAACTGTTTTTACCAAACACGATTCACAATTACCGTGTGCCCAGGGATAAGGCTAAACGCAAAGACATGGGCAGGCAGGCACAACTCCGGCTAAATATAGCGCAAATGATTAGCTGTGTGGAGAGGGAGTTTGAGCTCGAATAGACTTGGAGGAAAGCAACTGCTCAATTACAGGGGGAAACTGCCTTCTCTGAGGTTACAGGAAGAGGATAAAAAACACTCCACTGAATATACAGGGCGTTATTGATGTTTAGACGCCATTCTACTGTGTATTTAAAAATGTGAGAGATCAGAATTTGTTTTATGTATGTAATTGCTGATAATGACTATGCTTAACTGTGCATCAATAATTCAGTAGATTTTTTAGGTCAAATCGTTGATTACATTTATTACATTCATTGATTATGTAGATATGTTGGAAATGGTTGGTTTTGTGTGATGCAGTCTAGATAGTTCAGTTTGTTACCATTTGGTACTAAAAGCTTTCTAAAGTTTGTTTTAAGGCCATTTTTGGTATATGGCCTTAAAAAGAAAGTTTTCAGAATGTAGTGGGCCTTTAGAAAACAAATTATTAGCCCTAATATGATGGTATATGGTCATTTGTATATGGTAATAATCATGTAAAGTGCTACCCATACATATATATATTTTTTATTAAATTAAATTAAAGTTAAGTTGTGTTTAATTTTGTTTATTACTTATAATATATTTATTCTGTGAATGATTATAATTTTTTAATACCAAAATAATTCTTTGCAGACAGACCATTCTGACTGCAGAAATGCATTATATGAAAACATAAGTTTTGCTTTTCTACTTTTACCATAAAGTAACAAATCATCCATTTAGTTGAGCATGTTTTTTAAAAATCCTAAATATTTTTCATGGCACCGAGTAATAAAACTTTGTAAAGTTAGGGCTCTGAAGGCTAGTACACACGGGTCGCTTTTTATGCGTTTATGGTCAGCGTTTTATGAGACGTTTTTCCGCTTTCAAACCCAAGCGATTTTCACTGGCTTCGAGCAGAAGAGTATGCAAAATCACTCTTTGACATTAAATTGTGCCACACAACTTTAAGCTTCTGACACCACACTTATAACACAAAAGAAGAGAAAGAGAGGAAGTTCACATGCTTGTTGTTAAAGTTACTGGTGACTCGAACAAGCATGGATGCTACAAGTAGCAGCTCCAGCTCTAGCGATGAAGAAAATATTATTGTTCACCAGTGCAATAAGCAGCTCCACGTTCATATCGCCTCTGGGCATGTTCTTCAATGTGCACTCGCATTGACAGTTTTGTGCTTGAGCGCCTCTAAGTGTGGTTTGCTGTAAGTTCAGCAGCTCTGTGCACATGAACAAAAGTGCCAACTTGATTGAGGGAGAAAGCTTTGACGTGGCGCATCAAACAAAAAAAAAAAAAAAAACGAGCATGGCAGGAGTGATTTCCTTGTTTTTGACTTCAATGGAAGAAATAATGTTGTGATGAGTGCTGTTGATTTAGTTAGAAACAACTAATGGATTTTTTAGGCATAACATATTTCAACCAGATGGTAGAGATGGCTTAATCAGGTTTAGTTAAGTTAGGTACTCCTCTCAATAAAATATTGTCAGTCAAACATGGTCAACCATTTGGTCGAGTAGACAGTTAAAGGGTTAAATTAAATTCACTGCCTGCTCGACCCAGTGGTTGACCATATTTTGTTCATTCCGCTGTGGTGACCCCTGATAAATAAGGAACTAAACTAATTGAAAATTAATGAATTGTTAAATTAAAATTAAATTTAATTTTAAATTAAATTAAATTTATTAAAATTTTGAAATTGATTAAATTAAAAATTAATTAATCATTTATTTTTTGTATTAAATTTAATTGAAAATTTAATTTAATTTGTTTAAATTAACATGTATATTTAATTTATCAATAATCAAATTAATGATTCAACCAATTAAATTAAATTAAATTATTTTAATTAAATTTAAAAATATTAAATTATTCACATGTTCAATAAAATTTTATTTAAAATATCATTTAAATCAGTTTAATTAACATTTATATTTGATTTATTAATAGCTAATAATGTAAATTATATAAATTTTTAACTTAATGATTCAACCAAGCAAATAATGCATATTTACTGCTCTTTAAAGGGCCATGAAACCCCCCCTGTTTCAGCAGGTTTTTTTTAGACCTCTACTTTGGAAAAAGTCAGGAAAGTGGGCGTGTCCAGCTCTGTTTAGGAGGGAATGTTGAAGGAGGGAAAAAGTCAAGGTCCGTAAAAATTTGCATAAAAATGGGAGTGTCGGTTTGGACACACGCTGATTTTCACACAGGCGGAACAAACACAGACGCAGAGGAGAAAGACAGTGACTGTGTTTACATGGATATCAGCAATCAAATTATTTGCCAAATTATTAAATGGTGGACTTTATCTGCAGTTTGGCTCTTTCATTCAAGAATTTCATTCATGCACCTCGTGACAAACGAGGTATTTGATTTGAAGAATTGCTAAAAGCCTGCATCTTTCATGCAATGTTTGTTACCGCACGGCGAATGAGAAAGAAAAAAAAAACTGCATTTCTCTGTAACTTAGATGCACTCGGTAGGATGTAACTTTATCTCTCAATAAACAAACAAAGACCACTTGTCGCTCACTTACCAAATCTGTAGAGACATGACAATCAACACCAACTGGATCTGTATTTTTATTGAAAGAAGATGAACGGCAAGTACGGATTTCACCATTCCCAGATGAGATAAGCTCTTGGGTAAATAATGTTCCTTAGACATGTATTTTTGTCGGGTGTCGCATGCACTGAAATCCACATATGAGTCCATCTGCTCTCTCATAGAGGGAAAATGAAAACAAAACCTTCACTGCAGCAAATTATAAAAGCGACACTGACGACCCGTACCTTTAAACAATTCATGTTCTCCCACTTGGCAACACAACGTGGTGTCTCTCTGCCGTCTGAATACTTGTCTTGGAAGTCTTGGAAGCTATAATGCATATTAATGAAATCGCACGGCATACACAATAGAGTGCGCTGATTGGTTTGAACCAAGTCTTACTAATGAATAAATGCAACACACTCAGAGACTTTATAAGGAACTCCCAGGTACAGATGTGACGAAGTATGAATTTGCTCGAAATAACGCATAAACAACCAGTTTTCACTTTTTAGTGAATATATGTGTCCTGATAGTGTTTTTATCATGTGGGATACATATACGACTGTCAACAGCTCAAAAAAAATGTGTTTTGGTGTTTTGTAATCCTTTAAAGAGCCCATATTATGGGTTTTTGAAAATTCCCCTCCATGTAGTGTGTAACACAGCTCTAAGTGAAGTGAAGTATCCAGCTAAGGCTTAAATCTGTTAGTGTACAGTGTTTAAAACGGTTGATTCATCTATAAAAGAGTCGACTCATAGTGCTTCAAACGAGTCGCCTTGATACCGATTCATTAGGTGTTTCGCCATGACGTACGAACGAAACCAAGTTATTCACGTGCACGCGCAAACCCGGGAGATTTCAAACTTGAGGCCCCGCCCTCTGACGCAGAAACCCAGACACACAAACACACGCACACAAACATGCCGGTCGATTGAAGTCACACTGTAGATGGATATATTGAGTCTCTACCCAAAGATGAAACATCACCATTATAACCAAGCAGTTGTAAACTACTGGAAACTTCTGGAAACTACATGCTACAAAGAATACTTCATCAGCGTTTGTTAAAGGAAGGATCAGTAAAGAGTAACTTACTGATGGACGTCAGGATGGATTTTTCTTCCTCCATTTCTCAAGTGTAAGTACGTGCGATTAAAGTTGCCTCGTTGACTCTAGCTTGCAAATGTATTTAGTTGTGATTTGTTACTTGTAACCGCCTGTACTGTATCAGGTTAACTGGCTATATTCTCATATCGCGTGCAAAGTCACGTTAAAAACGCGACGCGTGCTGCTTTTTTAACGGAGCTCCGTGGACGAGGAGTAGTGTGTGTGTGTGTCTGTGTGTGCATGTGCGCGCGCTGTCGTCCGGAGGTGTGTGTGTTTGTGTATGTGTGTGTGTGTGTGTGCGGGCGCGTTGTCGTCCGGAGCAGGATTAAGTGCGTGTGTGTGTGTGTGTGTGTGTGTGTGTGTGTGTGTGCAATATGTGTGTGTGTGTCTGTGAAAAAAGCAGAGTGAGAAGCTAGGAGATCTCCTCAACTGTTTTTGAGTTTTTGCTCAATAAAATAGTTAGTCGTCTGAATTTTCAAGTCCATCGTCTGTATTTACATTGACCCACTGGCAGCTGGAATCCACGCCTACACTATCGAGCGTGTATGAACTGTGATTACTTTTATATTGCTGATTAGCTGTTTGGCATTTCACTCTCTGACTGAAGGCAGTCGACCAATCGCAACAGACTGTCATTGGTCCAATCAGCGCAGATTAGCTTCGCGCTAAGGAGGGGTTTGGGAACAAATGAATCACTGGACGATTCATACAGGAGTCGCTGGGATAATTAGGTAAAAATAAATGCAGATTAAAAGACCACGAAAGTGTTTTTTGACCATGCATGCATATTAAACTGTTGTTGGAGACCCTTACAACCAAGATATGACCCTATTTCATGTATAATATGGGCTCTTTAAAATATAAAAATAATATTAATATTAATAATAATAATAATAATTTAACTAAATATTTTAAACTCTGAAACTGCTAAATAAAGATATTGTCTTACATTGCATATTTGTATAGTTTCCAGTTATGGTTATTTTCAAGTCTAAATTAGATTATTTATGCTTGTTTAAATTAAAATGATTTAAATGTTGTGGTTGCACTCTGTTTGACTGTTTGGCCTAATCCATAAAACCAAACTAAACTGTTAAAAAAAATAATAATAATAAAAAAATAATTAAAAAATATATCGCCACCTTAGAATTATAAGGTTTTATCTGACACTTTATCAAAATGAGTTATTAACATGTTCTTATTAAATATTTACGTTGTAGATGTTTTTTTTTTTGTTTTTTTTTATAAGTTGTTTAAATTTTCAGATTTTTTTATTTAAAAAAACAAACGTTACACACATACTGTTTGTTATGGAATGTAAAAACTGTAAAGCTCAATACCTCAAAATCATTCAGAATGCTTCTTTTCCAAGGTGACAATATATATATATATATATACTATTACATTTATCAAGTAGCCATTCCTTTCCCAACTTGGTATATCAAGCCAAATCTTCCACAGGTGATGAAGAAGAAGAAGAAGAAGAAGAAAAAAAAAAGTCTCATTCACCAATAATCTTTTCCCTCGTCCACTTAAATGCCATTAAAACCTCTCTTTTATCAAGCACGCTTTCTTATCTGACCCCCGTTATGCTTATTACAGGGAACCTACCTCACCTGGTTATCAAGCGCAGCGCATCTGCTGCCTAGAACCAAAATAAATGTGAAAGAATAGACTTTTCAAATGCAGTGCTGTTCATTATGAGTGCTTTTAGCATGACCTATTTGAAGGAATTGCTGTAAGTTAGTGGAGAACTTTTAAGCCGAGAAGAAAATCAAGCAAACTACAATTATTGTTGCAAAGAATGATGAAAATGGCTTTGAGAGCAACACCATTTGCCACGTACAAAGCAGCAGTGCATAGCAAAACAGATTTACCTTCAAAAATCCTTCTATGGCAAGCTATTCGCACATGATCAGTCCATTATGTAGATTGGGCTTTTCACACTTTGGTCATTCTGAACCCTGGGTTTTTTTTACATGTCTTTTCATAATTTACTGTAACTTTTAAGGTGGATGGACTTTGAAAGAAGACGAGTCAACTCAGATGTATTCCTCTTTCAGGATCTGTAATGTACAGTCGAAGGCAACTATAGCCCCCCTGTTAATTGTTTATTATTATTATTATTATTATTATTATTATTATTATTATTATTATTTTTAGTATTATTATTATTATTATTATTTCTTAAATATTTATTTAAATAAGTAAATTTCAGTAATATTTCCTATACATTTTTTTTCTCCTTCTGGAGAAAGTCGTATTTCGTTTAGTGTAATTAGACTAAAAGCAGTTTTTAATGTATTTAATTTTAATTTAAGGTCAATATCACAAGCCTATTAAATAAAATGTTTTAAACTAGCTACAGAACAAAACCAGTGTAATTAATTAATTAACCATAATTAATTAACCTAAGACTTTATTTTTAAATTGAATGCTGTGATCATGCAAAATAACTAGCAAAACAGTACAGTATATACTGTCATCATGGATTATATATATATATATATATATATATATATATATATATATATATATATATATATATATATATATATATATATATATATATATATATATATATATATATATTTTAATATAAACATAACTTATAAAACATAACTTATGTAATATTTGAAAAATAACAAAAAATTATAAGGACTAATAATTTATTATGTTGTATTATATTATATTATATTATATTATATTATATTATATTATATTATATTATATTATATTATATTATATTATATTATATTTAGGAATTATTAATTAGGAAAACTATGCTAATTATAAGAAGTTGCATCAGCAAATAGTTAATATTCATAAACAAACATACATATTCATTACTTTGGGTTGGTAATTAATCCTTGTTTCGAGATTTCACAGAGTAAACCCTTGAGTTAATGCTCTTATTTACATAATTAGGAGGTCAATAACATCGGAAGGATGAATATGGAACGTAATTTTAATAACATCTTGCTTATCTGTGAAATGTTTGCCATGTAATTTGACTCTTGCGGATTTAAATTTGCCCTTACTGTCCTTCATTTAATGTTATTTATTTATTTATTTATAGATTCTTAAATTAAGTCTGATCCCTAAATGCATTATCATGACAGATCATTTGAAAGCTTCTGTAACTATAAATGCATGAAGGGATTTATCAAGAAGGCACTGCTTGGTTTGTGATTTTTTGTCAGTCACCAAATACATTGTTGTAACATCCTAGCACATTCCGTTTTACTGGAAGGCAGATATATATCCGTCTCATGTTTATACTTTTATTTATAATTCATAAAAATTATATTTATACATTTTTTCTTATGCTACTTACTGTAAGTTAAGCCACTGGATCATGTTAACAAATAGTCAAATAACTAATATAATGAGTGCATTACTGGCCACCCATTTTATTATTTTTTTTAAAGAGTATTGATTCACTCTAATCTGCCCATTGGCCAGAATTATGTCATCGCTAAAATAATTCTAAACTGGCATGATGCAATGAAGCCGCTAGAATCCTTTAACCACCCAACTTTACATTTACATTGACCCTATTAAACCTGTTTGTATAATATGAGTTCACAGATTTATTTATTTATTATTATTTTTTAAATTAATTAATTAATGTATTAATTCATTTACTTAATTACTTACTTACCCATTTATGTATTTATTAATTTTGACATGTCCACGACTTCAGTGTAACTCTACTTGTCATCTGAATGTTATGATCTTTTTTGGGAAGATATAAACAATATATAGACATCTTTAAAGGCCCAGCGATTTGCTTTAAATTGTGCAGTTTTGTTCGATGTGTCATCTATTTACATTTACATTTAGTCATTTAGCAGATGCTTTTATCCAAAGCGTCTTACAAATGAGGACAAGGAAGCAATTTACATAACTATAAGAGCAACAATGAATAAGTGCCAGGCAAGTTTCAGGTCTGAATTTCAACTGAAACATGAAGATGGGACATACAGTAGCCCCTCCCCTTTAAAAAAAAAAAAAGCAGCCGATAGCGATTTGTTATTATTAAAGATCTGCCAGAGAGAGTGATTGAGCTCAAGTGCATATAGCAATAGCATGTTGAAGGGGGCGGGACATGTCAGATACTAAAAGGCATTTGATTGGCCAGAAGATTTGATAGAATAAAGTGCAGGCCAAAAAAATGTGTTGATCCATTTAGGCGGGAGAGACAAACTTTGGATGTTTATATCTTCTTAATGCAGATTTTAGAGCTCAATGCATTATAGATATCCTTAAGGATAAAAGCTCATATTTGAAATTCATATTTAAATATTGAATATTTATATTTTTAAAAAGTCATATTTGGTTCATAGGGTCTCCAACAACAGGTTAATATGCATGGAAGGTCAAAAACACTTTTATTGTCTTTTAAAATGCATTTTTTTAAATCTAATTATCCCAATGACTCCCATATGATTAGTTCAGTGATTCATTTGTTCCCAAACCCCTCCTTTGTGTGATGCTAATCTGCGCTGATTGGTCCGATGACCCAGTCTGTTGCGATTGGTCGACTGTGTCCATCATAAGAAAGATAGAATTGTTGAAATAGAGTGCAGAGTGTATGCGTGTGCCCAATGCAGGAGTGCATTAAAGAAATGCAGTTTAACACCAGCATATTGCTATATTTAAGAATGCCATAAATAAAAACAGTGACACACATTTAGTATTAATCCACACATCGGCAAAAGTTTTTAAAAGCTTTTTTTTTTTTTTTTTACATGTGGCTTTTGATGTGACATGTGAACATAAAGAGTTAACGAGATACAGTACAAGCCATGTAGAGCAATTACAAGTTACAACAAAACAAAATTAAACACACGTTTTGGAAACTAGAGAAAATAAGGAGGCAGCCATTTTACACTTGTTTAATAGAGGGAGAGAGAAACTGGTCCATGAACTGTGTACTGTAAAGTTCCTGTCAAGTTCTGACAATATCCTGTACATCAATAGTCTTTTTTTGATCCTTCCTTTAACAAACGCCTTACGAATCCCTTGTTGCAGGGTAGATTATTACATAAATCAATAGAACGTTTACTCATTAATGTTCACTCATCTTCAGTCATGACAAGTCCCATACACACACCCCCACTCTGCTAGTGTTTGGAGGGGAGGGAGCGTTCGCATTTTACCAGATCCGGCTCTTCATATTTGGTATTGCTTTGTGTTGACATCGACAAACAGGCGAAAGATCTGGATGAATGACGAATCATTTAAATTACTCTGAGTCGGATCTCTATATTTCTATAAACAAAGGTGCAAACAAGGTGCACTTTCAGATTTAAACATCAGCTTGATGTTTCCATTCACTTAAAGCTGTGTTGCACACTGTATGAAAGGTAATTTTCAAAAACGCATAAAAGGGGCTTTTTAAGACTAACATACATATACTAACATCTAAAAAAACGTTCTATTTTGATTTCGCAGGGCATTTCAGGTGTCTGTTTTACACTCATAATCATACAATGCATTAAAGGGGACCTACTATGCAAAAACTACATTTGGAAGGGGTTTTAACACAGTCCTGCGGCAACAGTGTGTGAATATAGCCAGCATCTATATATATATATATATATATATATATATATATATATATTAAGGGTTATTATATATATATAATCACATATATTATATATATATAATATATAATCACACCTTATAAAAAACTGTATGCAGAAACACTTTGATGGACATTCTCTCTTTGTGTGTGTCATCGGAGGTGGAAAGGTGACAATCCCACTCTCATTAGCATAGGACAATTGTTGTTGAATCTGCCACTATACTGACACACAGGCATTTGTAGCTTTCATGAACAGAAGGCTGGGAGCACAATCTTATTTTAATTTAATGCGACAGCAAAATGGCATACTTTTGATCAAATTGTGGTTAGCCCTGTCGCCTCACAGCAAGAAGGTCGCTGGTTTGAGTCCCAGCTGAGCCAGTTGGGGTTTCAGTGTGAAGTTTACATGTTCTTCCTATGTTCGCGTGGGTTTCCTCCAGGTGCTCCGGTTTCACCCACAGTCCAAAGACAAGCAGTATATGTGAATCGAATTAAATAAATTGACCATAGTGTGTGAGTTTGTGTGTAAATGTGTGTGTATATTCTGGCTGGAAGGGTGCCCGCTGTGTAAAACGAATGCTCGAATAATTGGCAACCCCTGATAAATAAGGCACTAAGCAGAAGAAAAATTAATGAATGAATGGATCAAAACCTAAACGTGACAGTTTCAAAGAGTTATAAAACATTATTTGTGTGATAATTTGGGCTGAAACTTCCCACACGCACTCTCGCAATATCAGAGACTTATTTTAGATAACATAAAAAGGGGCATAATAGGTCCCCTTTAATTTACAGGAAATGTTAAACATGAACAAATATTTAATTTTAGTAGCAAACATATGTTTTGATGCATTAAAATGTAATAAAGGCTACTTAATGTTATATTGCACTATACAACAGTTTTTATTGCATTATTCTGGGGATAAAAAAGCTGTTATGTCCATTGTTACTTCACTATGATTAATGTTGGACGCTTTATTTCCTGATTGAGTAATTATATCTATTTCAGACTCTTCAAGACATTGCATTAAATGTTTACATAGGATAAGTATGATATGTGTATGCTGGTACATTATTCATTTACCATACATTTGAATCATTAACTGTTTCAAAAAGCACGCTATTATGGAATTTGTTTAAACATTAGCAGTGATCCAATCAAAACATAATTACATACTTAGCAACTGTACAGAACAAATTAGACCATATGTGCAAACATCAGAAAGCATAAATCATTATTCACACATCAGAAAGAGTTATTTTACTCTTGCAGTACATATGTTGACTTCTTTGTTTTACTATAACTTTTTTTGACAAGCCTGGTGAATCTCAGACTTTGTGTGAATTACATGCTCACTATTGTGATTTACATGCTTAGACTGTTTGTGCTGTAGAGAGACTTCAGATGTAAAATGCTGCCTCATTAGGCAAATTTTTCTTGTTAAAAATAATGATTTCATATTAATTCAATAGAATGCATGGGAATGCTATAGGGATTTGCAATATGGTGGGACAGTGGCTTCAGTTTTATGGTTGTCTTGATCAATCCAGTTCTCTGTTGTATATTAATGGCCTTTCCCAAACATTTTAATTGAAGGTTGCGTTCATAAGACTGTCATGACACCTTTATAATTATGACATGACACATTCCATAAATATGAAAGAAATGTATTGCATGCTTATGACATGCTTAAGTGTCATTCACTCAGTTGTCATTTCAAAAGCTAATAATATATTTGCTATGATGTTATTATTTGACATGACTGTAAATCCGTTATGAACATAATTGTCATGAGGCCATTATAATTGTGTCATAAATATTGTTCTGAATTTTTATTTCAGTGGGACAAACTGCATATGCCATTAACATGAATCATTCAAAGTGTCAATATTTTATCAACTAATTTTAGAAGCATCATTAATAGGAGCGACATTTAATGACGTCAATGACAAATCCAATTTAGGTACCACTTTAGACGTCAAGAAAAGCATTTATGGTGATGCAATTCTTGCATTTATGTTCCCGGCTCGAACCAATCAGGTGGATCGAGCACGCCAATGCTAATAATAGGAGGAAAACAAAAACATATTTATGTTTTTTTTAGAGTCAAACACTTAAACTAAATGCTTAAACTAAATTTAAGACCTCGTAAAAATGTGATTAAGACTTTTTAATTCCTTTAAGGGGCATTCATTTTCTCATAATTGATTTATCAACTTTTAATACTTTTTAAGACCCGGTGGACACCCTAAGAAAAGGGGCTTAGTCACACCAAATGTCTCTTTGTATATAAGAAATTTGAGACACAGCACTCAGCACTGATTTTAAAAAAGCACAGAGCACACAGGTATCTGGACACAGCCTTTAAGCCCCTGTAAACAAACTGAATGAGCCCTTAAGATGCTTTCGTTTAAGACAAGTTGTCAGAACAAAGACATCGCAAACAGTGTCACCATTGCATTTAAAATACACATAAAATCTAAACTAACCATACTGATTTAGCTCACATTGCTAGTTTTGTAGTGAACAAACATCTGTGCATGTAAAAAAATAAATAAATTAAAAAATAAAAAATGTTTACCCTCAATGTTTAATTAAAATTTGAAAATTCAATTCCTGTTTGTTTTTAGTTATTTTCTCAGATTACATCTGTCTGAGGTATTGGATGTGGATAACATACTTAACCACTCCCCTCCAACTGTCAGTTTTGACAATGCTATGACAACAAATCCTATCAGTGAGGATGAAATTTCTGGTCCTGAAACCCATTACCCAATCTTTCTGAATGAAATGTCTACTTTACCACACCCAATCCACTCGCAGTAGAAAAAAAAAAACAACAAACCAACAAGCCACACCCACTGTTTTCTTATTTAATATTCTGTTTCTCTATAGGAACTGCGTCACAATACAGAAAGAAAAAAATATATATAAATATGAATGAATAATATTAATAATAGTAATTATAGTCACAGCTTCCAATTAATGTGGACTTTAACATTACTTTTTCACATACAGTGAATGACACCTTAAGACAGTTATCATAAGCATACATAAAATAAATATCCATGCTTCAAGTCAAGATCATAAAGGTTTCATGACAGTTCAACACAATCTCATGGCAATTTCTAAATTTAGTTGCTAATTTGAATGAATTTGTATGATTTAATTTCTTACAATTTAGTATGATTTGCTCTTCACCCAATGATGGTGGGGTTGGATGCCATGCCTTCTATTTAAAATTGAACATTTTTATACTGAACTCTAAACTCTAACCCTAAACTGGCTAAATGTAAAATACTCGTGTTTTCTCGTGAGATAAGGCTGGACAGTGAACACCCCTTTCAAGTAAATGGTTGCTCATTTTTATATTAACAAAACCTGGATAACACTTTATTAAAGCTGAACTTATTACACAAATTCTGTGTACTTACTATAGTAGTTACAAATCATTATGCATAAATACATCAAACTACCTAAGCCTTACCCTATTCTAATCATAACCATATAGTGGGTACAATTAAGTAGTTAATTAATGTTCTCAGCAGTCAAATCAATAGTGTAGGATAACTTTGTGGAAATACTAACCTTTTTCTAGCAAACATACACTAACGGGCCACTTTATTAGGTACACCTTACTTGTACCTGTTTGGACCCCCTTTTGTCTTCAGAACTACATTAATCCTTCATGGCATAGAGTCAACAAGGTACTGGAAATATTTCTCTGAGATTTTGGTCCATGTTGACATGATAGCTTCACACAGTTGCTGCAGATTTGTCCATGATGTGAATCTCCTCCCCACCACGTCACAAAGATGCTTTGTTGGATTGAGATCTGGTGACTGTGGAGGCCATTTCAGTACAGTGACCTTATTGTCATGTTCATGAAACTAGGCTGAAAATATCCACAAAATGATCCCCAAACAATTACATCACCACCAGCCTTTTATGTTGTTAATGCCAAATTCTGATCATATCATTCAAATGTTGCAGTACATATTGAGACTCATCAGACCAGGCAACATTTTTCTAATCTTCTATTGTCCAATTTTGGTGGGCCTGTGTTAATTGTAGCATCAGTTTCGTTTACTTTGCTGACAGCAGTGCCACCTGGAGTGGTCTTCTGCTGCTATAGCCCATTCGGCTCAATGTTCAATGCGTTCAGAGATGCTCTTTAGCATAGCTTGGTTGTAATGAGTGGTTATTTGGGTTAATGTTGCCTTTTTGTACCAGCTTGAACCAGTCTAGCCGTTCCCCTTTGACCTCTGGTTCAACAAGGCATTTGCGCCCACAGAACTGCCGCTCACTGGATATTTTCTCTTTTTCAGACCATTCTCTGTAAACCCTAGAGATGGTTCTGCCTGAAAAACCCAGTAGATCAGCAGTTTCTGAAATACTCAGAACAGCCCGTCTGGCACCAACAATTATGACATGTTCAAGTGTTCATTTCTTTCCTATTCTGATGCCTGGTTTGAATTGCAGCGTATCATCTTGACCATGTCTACATGCCTAAATGCATTGAGTTGCTGCCATGTGATTGGCTGATTAGAAATTTGTGTTAACGCACAGTTGGGCAAGTGTACCTAATAAAGTGACCAGGACTGTATATCCAAATGCTAACTGAAAAGTGACATTCTACACCAACACATCAATATGGAAGTGTTATGTACAGCCATGCTTTTGACCACCACTGAGGCAGCACACTGACATCAGGACATGTACACTAACATACATCCATAAACACTCTCCTCACACACCTTCATCTCCACCCACCGTGTGGTATTGACCCAGCCTCTAATGGACTAGTTTGGAGGGAGGACCACGTCTCGACGGTACACTTAGAGAAAAAGCGAACTCCACACGCAAGTCACAGCGGAGCACCTCAGTCGAGGCCTGGAGTGTGGGTGGGCATGATAAAGCCAGAATATCTAAGTCAAGCTGGGATCATTATCCCAGCTTAATGCACTCACTGTTTGGCTTGGTGTGCTCCCACTTTTATTTCCTTCGAGAGGTTTGAGTGCCGTGTTTACTCGCCAATTACCGCTGCTCCCTATCGTTAGAGGATGGATCCTCTCAATTATATATTTTCTCTCATTTCATAAAGGGAGAAATGTAAATGGCATCTGCCTAAATGCATATCGTCTGCAGCGTAAAGCTCAGTCTCCTCCAATTCAAACCAGTTTGGCATCACAAATCACAAACAGGAGCCCACGTTCAGTCGTTCGGCAGCCCCCACTGAGAGTGTTAGTGTGATTTCCAGACTATGCCGGTTGGGGCGTGATCACATGTTCCAGCATGTTAGATTTAGTCGAGTGGGCCGAACTAGGCTTTGAGACCCTGTCAAATCTATATTTGAATTTAGTCTCTGTCTGTTAGATTTGACACCATTTATAGGCACTGTAGGCTGATCAAAATGAACTTTAAGTGGAGTAGTCTTTCACACTAAATGTACACATGACTCATCTTGTGCTCTATTTACTGTAATATTTGTTTTGAGGGATAGAATAGATTCTGTACAAGGAATACTGTAGTGTTTTTGAACCATACTACAGTAAAGTGTATTACACTGTATATATTACAGCATTTACATGGCTTTGTTAATAAATTCTCCTGCATACTGTAGTATAACATATAGTTGACTGATAAACTGTAATGCATAGGCTGTAGTATTTTTTTAGATTTTGCAACAGTAAACTGGTGTTTTGTAGTATAACTTGCCCTATAGCTGTAGGAAATGACAACATAGGCTTATTCTTTATTCGACCACCTATCAATATATCTTAAAAATGAATGCTACGGTCAATCTATTGATCAATTGTTGCTTTTGAAAACACTATCGGTTGGGTTTAGGGAAAGAAGAGGGTGGGTCAGTCGATTGGTCAGTCAGTCAGTCAGTCAGTCATTTACGCAGGAATAGCAGGCTCGAATGGCACTTGCAAGAGAATTTTGAGAGCGTACACAGCGGCCTCTGGTGGATTTGCAAAAACAAAACTGCTGGGACAAAATTGGCGCTCTCCAGAAATGTATATGCGGGACATAATCAGAAAGAGCCTGGGTTGGTTACTTTGGTCATCTGTTTCTATAAGGTATATGCCGAAGCATGCTAGGACTTTTAATTTGCCAGTAATCTAGGTTAATCGTTTCCGGCGAACTGTATGCCATTGCAAAATCGGCGCGTTTAAGGTCTGTTTTCTTTAAAAATCTGCCATCTCCACTAGCTGAGTGGTATCTGATATAAAGTGGGACTCAGATTGTACAAGAAGCACTGCATTAAATTACATTTTCCCCGCGATGTCTTTATAATATGATCATTTATTTTACCCCAGTATTATCAATGGAGCTACTGCGCTAACCTGCCGATTCTGACGGGCGCGTGCGAGTTAACGGCTTTTGTCTCGTTATACGCTTGAGCAAGTAAATGGATGCCAAAGTCTGTTTAACTGATTGTATTTGAATTACATTACAACATCGATGCTTTAAAAGGAACCATATAAAATGGTAAAAAAAAAAAATCACAATAACAGGTCACCAGAAGTGTAACAGCATGGGAAACACATTAGCTCGGCATATACCCCATTACGACAGTTGTTGTTATACCATACTGTAGCAAATACACACTGTACAAATGACAAAGCAAAAAGTAACAGAAACATTCTTATTGTTACTTAATCTTTAATCAGGTTTCAACTATTTGTTTTAAGTTATACAAGGTTTAACTAAGAATTTTTTGTCCGTTTGATGTCATTTGAGATGACAAAAAATAATTATAAGGCAGCAATTACTTCAAGTACTATACTATAGTATGGTTAGTATAGCACCTGTCCATCTATCTGCTACGAATTGATGCTGGACAATAATCATGCAAATCCACATGCAGTTTATTAAAGGCAAGGTTGTGCAGGCAATGGTCAAAAACAGTAGTACAAGAGTAATCCAATTAACGGGGTCAAATCACAGGCAAGAGGTCAGACCAGGCAGCATTTAATCCAAACGGGATACAAGGCAAGAATGAAAACAAGGGAAAATAAACTGAAAAACACTTCGTAAGGTTTGTGAAAGAAACACGACTTGGCAATGAGAATGTGATGTGTACAGTATATATATAGTCCTAATATTTTCATAGTATACTAATCAATCCATCACAAGTTACAGCTGTCTGTGAATTTAGGAATTATATGAGCAGAGACATGTGTCTTTGCCTATCATTTGTTGTCAAACCTTAGTCAGTACATTACTAAATAGCTGTTGTGTAACATAACATTTTGGCAAACTGAAAAAGCAAACTCCCACATAGCTCAATAACCTTAAAAAAAGCAAGTTGATGGAAATGTAATGCATCACACGTCTAATATGAAAAAACAAATGCTACAGTAACTTATAGAACCTTAATATTGTAAAGTACTGCAATTAAACTTGTGTGGTAAATATGTTTTGCTATGGTAACACAATAACTATAATGACAAAAAAATAATAATATTAATAATATATGGTGTTTGCTATATTAAAATACAACTAAAGTTTTTCCAAATAAAGGTTTTATCTGACTACTGCACAAGCTTAAAAACTCTGCAGGCACACAATGTCATATGTTGTTTTAATAATAGGTTAGATTTAGGTTAGGTTAGATTTCACCAAAATTCAATGTTGTGTTGGAAAGTGAGCGAAGTCCAACATCGAGCCAACATCTTAAACTAATGTCCCATTGACATCAAATACTGACATTTATTCAACCAAAATTCAATTTCTGATGTCTGGTGTTACCAATCTGACATCATGCTAACTTTCACACAACGTCAATCTGTAACATCATTAGATGTTGATATTTGATTGTTTTTAGGTTGCGTTGAAAATGATCGAAATCGGGCTGACATCAGAATCAAATGTCAGACCGACGTCAGTGTCCAACGTCGGACAAACATTGGGTTATCATTCATTCATTAGGTTTCATTCATTCATTCATTCATTCATTCATTCATTCAATCATTCATTCATTCATTCATTTTCCTTCGGCTTAGTCCCTTCAATCCTCAGGGGTCACCACGGCGGAATAAACAGCTGGCGATTTTCTTTTCTATCTAACATGCAACATCCCAACAACATTGGATAACAACCTCAATCTGATGTCATTTTAACTTCCCGTACCTGCTGGTATATAGACATTTTTTTTTTTTTCCAAAATGTATGCCAATTTATTGTCAATTAATGTCAAATCATTCATTTAATATATTTTGATATATTTTTATAAATGTTGTCCCTTGATACATTTTGTGTTTTGATCCATATATTGTTTAAACTATAAGTGTCTTTTAAACAAAACTTAAATAGCCTAAAAAGCACTCAAATTAAAATCCTTATGAGCTTAAATTATGTTGTCTATGCATCGAGATTTAAGTAGAATTCATGTTGTATTATTTAGTGAAGTAATTAAATTGATTTCAATGATTATAGTTTAATTATTAAGTAACTAAGCTACTAAAAGGTTTTTCTTCAGGCAAAGAAATTAGATAAGTAATTTAAATACAATTTTATTCATATAGCTAATAATTTATTAATTTCTTATAATATTATAGTAGTTAATTCATTACATATTTTGAAGTAACTTGCTTCACACTATAGATAGTGAATTATGTAGCCAGAATGTATGGCTGCATTTCGTCAAAACAAACAACACAGGGCAGTATGTACGTCAGAGGCTTTGAGAGACAGAGCAGAGTTGACCGTGACAACGAGGTCTGGTAGTGGACAAATGAAGGACGGTTCCAGAAAGTAGGTTAGACAAAATGAAAAGTCAAAAAATATAATAAACAAGAAAATACAGTGTGAGAATGTGGTAAAATCTGAAAACATGGTAAAAATCAGGAGACTGCCTGGGCTTTTCCTTTTCTGGATTGCTTTTGAAAGCACTGTCAGTTGTGTTTAGCAAAGTGATTGAGTGCTGGTCAATCTGTGCTTTTTAAAACACTATCAGTTGGGTTTAGGGATAGCAGTTGGTGGGGGTATCAATCGGTCGGTGAGTCAGTCAGTCAGTAAGTCAGTCGTCAGTGACCTTTGGTGGATTTATGTGAGAAGAACAGGCATGAATGGTACTCACGAGAGAAATATGAGATCTCAAAAAAATGTACACACTTCATAGCTTCTGGGACATATTTGGCACTCCCCAGAAATGTATATAGAAGTATGTGAACAGAATAAGCCTGGGCTGTCATTAGCATACAGGACATGGTCTAAAATTAGTTATTTCTAGTAGTTATGCCCAGTTATTTCTCTGGATTTGAACATTCTTTGAAACATTCGGTATAATTAAAGTGCATTATTCACCAAAAATACAAGCTTCCAATGTGTTTTTGGATATATTACAATAAAATGACACATTAATCCTTTAAAGCCACATGTGTGTTAAAGTGTTTAATTATTTGCCAAAAACAAGCTCTTAGACCCAAGATCAGCCAATGACAGGGCTTTGAGAACAAACCATTCACTACAAAGCAAAAGAGTAGAGCTAACAGAAAATAATGCCCTTTCTCTTCAAAACAACAGTCATTTAAACGTAAGTGCTGCGGTGTGTAATGGACAGATCAGACGGCGCCGCGACACCACACTAAAACACAGGACGCAGCTCTTTACTTCTCTGTGTTTAGAATCTCATGCTGGGGCTCAACCGATAACACAGAGTCACTGAGGACAGGCCAAATGTGAGTCTGACTCCTGACAAAGAGATGCCTGTTCTCTGCGGACAGCTGGGCTCATTCTGATCGCCCATGTACATAGACACTAATCTGAGCCTGTGTCACGCTGGATGGAGGAGAGAGAGCGACTGCGCTGATCTAAAGCCCTGTGATGAGAGGATATTGCATTGTTAAGCTGAGCTGCTGCGCCATCAGCTTTAGAGTCAGCACATCCTCCTCCTGCAGGAGAGACACAGTATATATGCATATGCATCTGTGTGCATGTAGAAGATCAATGAAGGCACGCAATTTAGATTGTGCAATACCACGGTAAATGAAAATAAATAAATTAATTAATTAATAAAGAAAAAGATAAATACATAAATAACTAAGCAAATACAAAATCTATATCAGCTGTGGTTGCCAGACCTTTACTGTTAAACATACAGTAGTAATCATCAAATGAACTACCATATTTCATTAGATTATTGTATTAAACACCAGTGGTTTTAAGGACTAACAGTATAGGGCTCTATATTCTGCCAATATATGCCTTCATGTCAGTGGTATTTCTGTACACATTTCCCACACCCATGCCAATTGCTCTGCTATTCCCCGAACAATGGAGGATGTTTGCTTTTGCATCTGTTACTCATGGAAGTTTGGATGGTCTCTTAACTTCGAGACTAAGATTTCAATGTCTGTTTTTTTCCCGAAAATAAGCTGAAACATGGACTCATCTTAGTCCAGCACATATCTCCAGTGTGCTCCTGATAATTTGAGATCAGCTCAGGCCATGAGAACCAGCAGCATCCCTGCCCCAGACAACTGATGTACAGCTTTCACTATAACAAACATTCAAGTGGCATTTCTTGATGCACTAGCAGACTATATTCGCATACTTTATTACAGAAATTGAGATTTCTCTGGTTTCACGATTGTGGGTGTGTGCACATTTTGTCTTTGTTGTTGTGACGTGTTTATGTTTTGCTTTACTTCCCGTGCGTTAGTTGCTGTGTGTCTGTGTTGTGGTCAGGTGTGTTCATTAATGCTGGTAAGCTGTTCTGATCAGCTGTTTCAGTTGTGGTTAAATTCCACACCTATATCTGAGTGGTAATTCTTCGCTTTGTTGTCAGGTGTTTGTTCATGGTGTTTCTGTGTCTCATCAGAACTCTCGCTGACATTTTGCTGGATAATTCTAAGCCAATCTACTTGGTCTCGGCTGTTTTTGGGACTTATTTTAGTTCACATGCAGCTGTGGCGTTTGGGTAGCTTGTTATTCGTTTTTGGACTGTTTTTGCACCTTTTGATCTATAATAAATACACTTGCACCTGGGGTCCATTCTTCGTACCTCCCTTAAAAGTTGATTTAGCAGATCCAGGATCTTTTAATCTTGAACGTATCTCTGCTTTATGTGGTTCTTCAAATAATATCGCAAATCAGATTAAAATGTCTGGATGAACTGATCTAAGATCTTTATGTGTGTTGTAAAGGACAGATCTATGGATTCTCGAAATAATGAACAGCAATACAATGATTGGCTGACGGCACAACGGCGTAATGACATCATCTGATTAATATTCAACTATCCATGTGATTATTCAATTATACAAAATTATATAACTATGTCATAAACAGTTTGTTAAATAAGATACGCAATAACTTTTTTAAATTTAGCAATTTATTTAGTTTTACATTTATAGCAGTTTTTATTTATTATAGTAGCCTAGGGCTATTCAAGTTTCATATTCTGCATAAGAAATCTAAATTAGTTTTGCATCAAAAACATATTTTGATCTTGGTAAAGGTGTCTGCAACTTTTGCGAAGCATCAAATCACTGTCATATTAGCTGCCAAAACATGTGGATGGCTGCATAAATTATTATTCCTTTATTAAAAAAACAAACAAACAAACAAAAGTTCAATATTGCAAATGCCTATTATCATACAGAAACAAAATAGTATGCGTTTGTAAATAAAAGGTCCATATTAATAAATGTTGTATTTGATCCCCTCGGGGAGAACCACCCTGTTTTTGTACTTTTTTTTTTCATATTGCAGATTGTATACATTTAATTTATATTTATTTTTTAAACATTTAATTTCTTCATATCATTTTTTAAAATCTGTATATAAACATAAATATTATAAATTATTTACTATAAACATTATTAATTATTATAAATCTATTTCTAAACTTTTTAAACCATTTGACTATTTTCCCTAGTGTGCAGTTTATAACCTATTGGTTACTACTGCAAGAAAATTACAGCACTTCGTATACTTTCAGTATTACCTTTGCTTGAAATGACACAATCTAATCCTTTTTATATGAAATAAACTTGCTCCCGAGCAGGTTTGAGCTACTTCACCTGCTTATCATGGACTGCTTCCAAACCTCTTAATTTGGATATTCTACACTTGTTTGCTGCTTGTTCAATCTGCTTATTTAAAATGAGCTGAAACAAAACAAATGTTGAGATTTTTGAGGGGACAATATTAATTAATTAATTTATTTTTTTCAGCTTAGTCCCTTTATTAATCTGTGGTTGCCACACCAGAATGAACCACCAACTGTTCCAGCAGCCCTTCCAGCTGCAACCCATCACTGGGAAAACACCTATACAGACTCACTCACACAAAAACATTAGAGTTAATTTTAGCATACACAATTAATCTATAGCACATGTCTTTGGACTGTGGGAGAAACTGGAGCACCTGGAGGAAACCCATGCGAACGCAGGGAGAACATGCAAACTCCACACACAAATTGGGTTGAAGGTATATATATATATATATATATATATATATATATATATATATATTTTTTTTTTTTTTTTTTTTTTTTTTTCTAGAAGGCATTTCTGTGTGAAGTTTCCATGTTCTCCCAGTGTTCACGTGGGTTTCCTCCGGATGCTCCGGTTTCCCCCAAAATTCCAAAGACATGCGCTATAGGTGAATTGTTTAAGCTAAAATTGTCCTTAGCGAATGTGTGTGAATGCCTGTGTATGGGTGTTTCCCAGTGATGGGTTGCAGCTGGAAGAAAAAAAAACATATGCTGGATTAGTTGGCGGTTGATTCCACTGTGGCAAACCCAGATTAACAAATATTATATAGGACTAAGCTGAAAAGAAAATTTATGAATTAATTTGCTTTTTGAAAACATTTGCAATCTTTAAAATAATAAAAGTTAAAGACAATAATTATACAGCATATTCTTAATTTTATTACATTTAAAAACATAAATGTACAAACTATTGTGGAATTTAGGCTGTACATAATACCTTCTTTGTTGTGGAAAAATGACAGAAATGGCCTAATCCTCCTGTGACTGTATGTGCAACGGACACTGTTATATAAGCAAGTGAGAGTGTGGAAGTGTGTTTAAAGATTATTTTTGTCCACAGGGCCAGAAGTTCCCTTAGCTGAAGAAACACCCAATAATAGAAGGAGTTATTCAGGAAGAAAATGTGCATACCATTGCATCTGCACAAAATCCCATGATCTGAGTAAGAGGATTTTGAGCTTGGCTTTCATCCCAGTAAGGGACATAAATGTCTAATTACTAAGTTCTAATTAGCTTCACGGTGTGGAGAGATCATCAGGGTGCAGAGAGAAGCATAGACAGCCAGAGAGAAAGAGAGCTGCATATCTTTCTGCTAACCATTATTATTCAGATAGTTTTCATTCTACCCTGCTGTTTCTGTCATCTTAAAAATGATGTTGCCTGTAGACTTTCTGGTTCTATGAAGCCACACCCTCAGAATATTCAAGTGTATTATGATTCGCTAACTGCCAATTGCACATCACACCGGTGAGCAGAGCTTATACATTTCGTGGTTGGTGTTGTCACAAATCCAGAAAGAAGCTTGCTGTGGTCACTACCTGTCACCGGATGTCAAGGGAGCGAAAACAAGAGGTTGGATCCAAATGCAATTTTAATGAAAAAGATTATTCGTGCAGGCAAAAACAAATGAGGTCAAAAAACAAAAACTCAGGTATCATGAAGGGTATCAAAAATGCAAAAACAAAGCAATGATCAAAGTACAAAAAGTTACAAAACAATCATCAAAACAAAACTAGAAAAACTAAACAGGACGACACTCACTGAAACCATACAGGTACTGACAAACAAAGATTCCGCATAGACTGGTGTGTGCAATGTGTATAAATAGTCCAAACAATTGATGATGACGATATTAAGCTGTGTGTGATTAATGGTGACTGGTTTGTGCAAAGGCATGCTGGGATATGTAGTTCATGAATGACATGCGTAGTATGTCAGTGATCTTTCAGGAACAGATTGCTGGTTATGTGACACTACCAGCCTTTTGTTGTAGGCCTTAAAAGCAAATTCGGTAACAGTGTAAGATTCCATTCTATCAGCCAAACAATAGAATCGAATGAATATTCGAAGGTTAAATGCATGTAAGCCTTTTCTAGTGCTTCTGAAAAGAATTTGGTTATTTATTTAAATTTATTTAATTTGTTTTCAGCTCCGAGTTTAAGCTGAATTCGATTGTGATTATTCCAATTTTACCTTTTATGTTTTGAGCTGATCATATTATTAGTTGTGATCTAATTTTTATTTTGATATTTTCTTGGATTCAATCATTTTTATTGTATGTTCATTAGGGACCAAACGCCGATTAGAGTTTCATGCCCCGGGATTGCTTTTCATCTCACGGACATTCTGAAGTTAGTCAGAGGATGTAGGGTGAACTAATACCCAATTAGTTGCCTTTTCTTATTAAAAAAGTAGTTAATTTAGTAATTTCCTTACAACTTGCTAATAACAGTGATTAAATAATTAAAAGGTCATCATGCTGCCGTACCTTGTGCTCTGTACAGTATAATGCATCTTAAAAATCTATAATATCATGCCACAATATGGTGGTAGTGCAGACTCCACATAATATACTGAATACAATGAATTCCAGAAAATAATCTAAAAGAAGTCAAAAGCAGTCCAAAACTATCAAAACCTGCATCATTTATAGATACATTTGTCCGAAATAGCATATTTCCATACTATGTAGTATGCTAAAAACATTATGCAAGCCAAGTGGTTTATGTCCAAATTCATAGAATTTGAAAAACAGTATGCGAGAAGTACCCGGCTGGCTTACTACTTCCGGCGAGGTTCTGAAGTGGGCATCTGATGCACGCTACAATATGCCATGATGCCCCTCGGGCGAATTCATGAATGGGAGTGAAGCGACACGTGAAATGGCGGATGTAGTATGTCCGAGTTTCATTTACATCACTCACATTTATACTATATAGAACATGCTTTTCTAACGGTCGAGTATTACTATTAATTTTGACACCCCTAACTTATATATATTTAACACAAACATTGTATACTGTAAAAGGAAAATTATGCAGTGAAGACCAAGTTCCAGTGATATAAACAGCAATATTATATTATTATTATTATTATTATTATAATTATTATTGTTGTTGTTGTTAATATTCTTCTTCTTCTTATTATTATTATTATTATTATTATTATTATTATTAGTATTATTATTATGTATTAATAATTATCAATGTAGTTTCTATTGTTACATTATAGTTTTCCATATCTATTTTATTAATTCATATACTTTATTTTTCTTTCTTTCTTTCTTTCTTTATTTCTTTCTTTCTTTTTCAATTGTGGCAATGGCGTACAATCACAATTCACAAAACCCTGAGATTATTGAAGACTTTCATGAAAGTAAGCAAACAAAGATTTGAATGTTCTTAATACAGTATATAAGTCATATTTCTGAGGATTCATGAGATTCACTCATCAAGTACAAACTCATTATGAGTGCAATTGTAATTTACTATTTCTTCCAGACAAAATAAGAAACATTTGAAGTTATTTTTCTTCGTCGTCGTCTTCTTTTTTTCTTCTTTGTCTTCATCTTCTTCTTATTATTATTATTGATGTTAATATTAATGTTATTATTATTATTATTATTAGGGTGACGCAGTGGTGCAGTAGCTAGTGCTGTCGCCTCCCACCAAGAAGGTCGCTGGTTTGAGCCTTGCTGGGTCAGTTGGCGTTTCTGAGAAGAGTTTGCAAGTTTGCACAGTCCAAAGACATGTGCTATAGATTAATTGTGTATGCTAAAATAGACCCTAGTATACAAAAAGTGTGAATGAGTGTGTGTGGATGTTTCCCAGAGATGGGTTGCGGCTCTGCTGCGTAAAAATGTGCTGGATAAGTTGGCTGTTCATTTTGCTGTGGCGACCCAGGATTAATAAAGGGACTAAGCTGAAAAGAAAATGAATAAATTATTATTATTATTACTATTATTAATAGCATATTATATATATATATATATATATATATATATATATATATATATATATATATATATATATATATATATATATATATATATATATATATATATATATATATAGTATAGAGCATGTAGTGTTATGTATAGTGTATGAATTATAGTATATTATTTTATGGAAAATGCTCACGACTTATAATCTGCCATTATATAATGCTGCCACATTACATTTGAGTCATAATATTAATGAGAATTTTCATAAAATTACTGTCACGACGCAAAAAATAAATCTTAATGGTCTTAAAAAATGACTCACATCTTGGAGTTTTCATGATGTTTCGCTCAGCAAACACAAGCTCATTTTACAAAACTCCTACAGTAAGTTCTCCCTGAAAGAAGTAATTAAAATGGTGCAATCGACAGAAGAAGAAGAAGAAAAAAACACCTCCACCAGATTATGCAGCATTATTTTGTTTGTGCAATAGCACAAATTTAGCAAATGAAACAAAATAAATAAATAATAATAAAAAGAGAACAAGCTGTAATTGTGCCAACCGTCCAGTGGGACACACGTAACCAGCAGCAATACAGAAGGTAGACAACTGTAAAAGAAACACTTGAAAAAATAATACCACGGATTTGTTTCCAAAGAAAATGGAGCTAAATATATTGCGCATGGCAGCTATTATCAAGAGTGATGGTGGGAATGTTCAAACAGCGTGACACTTCTGGGTCGTTATTAATGTCCTCGCTCTTGCTGCATTTCATTTTCTTTTCGTTCCATTTGTTTTCTGCCTTGAAGAAAAAAAAAAAAAAAGAGGTGCAAATCCACTGTCTAGCTGTTGTTTTTTCGGCCTGGAAATGCATTGGCCTTCTTGTCCCGAGAGGCGAAAAATCCAGACAGAAGTGCTTTTGTGTCTCGTGTAAAACGTCCCTCCTTCTTTTCTCCTCTTCACAGGTGGATGGAGCTCCAAAATCTGCAGCGCAGTCAGACGCAGCTCTGAGTGCCAGATACTCTCATGTTCCTGGGCCCATGCCTCCAGTCTCCGCTCTCTGCCAGACCGTCCACATGTAGCAGCTCCAATCTGCAGTCTGACGCCGCCTGTGGAGCCTTCATGAGCATCTGCAGCCAGTCAACACTTCTCTGATAGAGGTGCAGATCACACCGCAATCAATCATGCACTCAACACCGTGTTTTCATTTAACTAATGTGCCTTAATGACTGACTTTTGTCCTTTGAATACTAAAAGGAGTATTAACACATATATACAGTTTAAGTCAAAATTACTAGCACTCCTGTGACTTTTTTATTATATTTCCATTGATGCTTAACAGAGCATGGAAATGTTCATACCATGCAAATAACAGTATTTATTTATTTTTTTTAACCAAATTTAACTAATATTTGTTATTTGTTAGATAATGTAATATTATTTGTATTGAGAGGTAGTGTTATTTTTGTTTGATACAGTTTGCATATTATGTTGCATATTTGATGTTACATAATATTAATTAACTGTAGTGTCATATGTCATCCAAATGCATAAGCAATCTGGGAACAAGTTAAAGAATGAAGGGGCTTGATGGTAGTCAGTCTCTTTGACCGCTCTTTGAAATTCTATTTAAATTGATGCTTGGAAAAGTGTAAATAGTTCTTAAGCTAGATTTTTGTTGTATCCTGACGAAGTCCTTATGGAAACGGCGTAGAACTAATCACTATAACAATATTATTAGCTCCCCATAAGAAATATTCTCTAAAAAACAAAACAATTGTTGTTTAACAAACTAATTATCCTAACTTGCCTAGTTAACTTATTAACCTAGTTAAGTCTTTAAATTGCACCTGAAGGCTGAGTATTAAAGGCTAGTAAATTGTATAATACCTAGTAAAATAGTATGTACCGTAATCATGGCAAAGATAAAAGAAACTAGTTATTATTTATTATTAGGTACCGAGCACCGAAACCGAAATAGCCGAATTAGAATTTCTCCGGTTCTTCTTCTTTTCCAGGATGAATTGCAGTTTTGAGGGTCTTAACATGCCTGAAAACTCACAAAACGTTGCACACACCCCAGAAGTGGCGAAAATTTACGTTTGTTATAGGTTTCAGAAGGGGGTGTAGCAGAAATGGCTCGACAAGACCACCTATGCACTTTTGACGGACTGGCGCCCGAGCTACGGATCACGCACACATACAAAAATTGCCACACACATCAAACATGCCAATGCCTACAAAATTTTTTCTCATGAAGCGAAATCCCAAACCCAACAGTAAGGATTTTATCAGATCAACATCAAAATTTGGTATTGTCATCTACAGGCCTTAGTGTTGTTAAATTGCCAAGATCTAGAGTTTTCATCAAAGGGCGGGTCTGTAGAGGCCTCCAAAACATTGATGTTTTATGACGAAACAGAAATTTGTTATAACTCAGTCATGCATTGTCCAATCTACCTCAAAATTCACAAGTTTAATAACAGTCCTTACCTTTCCTTACACATCCAATATCCATGTTACATGTCGATATCCAGTCAGTGCCACCTGCTGGCAACGGTAAATTACATGTTTTACAGTGTAACGAACTCCTCCCACAAATTTTATCAAATCAAATTCATGTTCCATTAGTTTAGTCCAAATGCCTTTGTGATGCTAATTTGTGAAGATCTAGAGTTTTTGCCAAAGGGCGTGTCTGTGGAGGACTGACAAAGTTCAGTGCTTCACCATGGAGGAGGAAGTACTTACAGCACACAATGTCCGATCTGCCTGAAAATTCACGTTCGATAAGATTCCTGTCCTGAGGACATCCACATGCCAACATTGAGTCACAGTCATAGCACCACTTGCTGAAAAATGGAAGTTTAGCATAAATCTGTGATTTGCTCAGGTTTTTTTTTTTTATATATCAGCTTCAATTATTATTGTCTGCTGTTCTCTGTCATCCTAAGGCCACCGTGCAGCAGTGAGCCCAAGTGCAATGTCACTTTCATCGCTGCTTGTTAGCTATTATGTTTACAAAGGTGTTGAAAAACTCTTCTCTCCGTTACACAACACTTGGGCATTTTTCTTAGAATTATAATTTTGCAGAATGTCTAATTATTTTGACTTCAAGTGTATACGACATATACAGTATGTAAATACAGTATATTTACTGTACACTCTCAGTACTGTCAGTGGAGTGGTACCATTACTAATGATACTAATTTAATTAATGATATTTATTTTTGAGCTATAATGTATGATTTAGGTCAGTAGTGTTTACCCTGATCAGGCTTGTGTTTCCACCTACAATAGCTTTCTTTTGTGGGGGTAGTATACAAAAGAAGTGAAAGCAATATGGGCCATTTACATTAGGGCTGTGTTACGCTCCATAAAGATGTCAAGGGAAATGGATTGTTGCATTTAAGAACGAGCTAAAGAATAAGGTTACATGCAAAGACAGACAAACAAGGACACAGAAATGGTGGAAAAGGGGCAGTGATCTATTGACTTTATAAAGAGAACAAAAATTCACAAATAAAAAGAAAATAAAGAAAACATCTTTACAAAAAACAAACAACTTGCTATAGCATTAATACTAATATTAATACTAAACAGTAATGATAATAAGGATGATGAAATATAACATGAAAAAAACACTTTGAGTTATGTAACTTAAACCAGAACCCTAACACAAACTCTTACCATAATCTAACCTTTATCCTAACCTCAACCCTAAATAAAAAGAAAACAAAACAAATCATTTTAAATGAAAACCCAAACCTCCAATCTTCCTAATCAAATAAAATTGAGAAACACGGTAGCTTTGGTGCATACAATTTTTAAATAAACTACTTTAACTGAAAAACACTCACTCACTAGTGTGTGTAGATGTTCTCAAGCTAAGCTTACCTACCATATAATGCCCTCGAGTATAGGAAACATCTGTAATACAAACATAAAAGCTCACTGAATCATATGCACACTCAAAAATCAGTCTACATTCTGACACCCACTAAGCTTGGCTTGGGTAAACAAATACAATAGTGCACAAAATCAAAGACATTCAAGAGCGCCCACAACAAATAAATTGACTGCTAATCGATAAATGATTCTGCATCGATTTTGCAATTTTCTCTTGAATCAAATCTGAATTTAGATTTTAACCACCAGATGATGCTGTATGTTTTACAAACAGCCACACTCTGTCAATCCTTACAGATAACAATTTAACCATTCCTTACTCACTATAAATAGCCTAAATTCCCTATCAGCCATCTTTGTTTTGAAAAATTCCCCCTTCCACCCCTACTCCTCCTTCTTTCCTAGACAGGTGGCATGGTTGCCCCAGTGGTTACACGGTTACCTCACAGCAAGAATGTCACTGGTTTTAGTCCTTACCAAACCAGCTGATGTTTCTGTGTGGAATTTACACATTCTCCCTGTGCTCATGTGGGTTTTTCCCGCGGGCCCCCGGTTTCCTCCCACCATCCAAAAACACAACTTAAGTCAACTGACTAATCCAAATTGGCATCATAAGCATGCTCCTAGTAAGTTGTTATATCTTAAGAGCAATGCCTATCTGTCCATTAGCTACTTCAGCAGAGGAGTTCTCAAAATCAACCTGAGCTCAAACTCCTTCCTCGCCATGCAATGGGAGGGAGCCCTGGGCTCGAGGATCTTATGAGCTCAGGGCTCTCTCCTGGGACAGCATGCCAAACAAGCTAAGTGTGTCAGCTAAGGGTGAACTCTTGAATATGTATATTTCAGGTGCTTAATACAACCCGTTGTCACTCTCATCACATATTGACTCCGACTTGACTTCTCTTTTTGAAGCTATCTACACTAATTCGGATAAATAAAATAAAATAAAAAAAATAAAAAACAACCAAACACTGTCTCCTAAAAGTTGTTTATCCACACTAAAACATCTGAAAATGCTTTTGTTCCTGTACTGCATGTGTTAAGTGGTAAGACACTTTGAGTTTTGCCATCTCGCCTTCCATTTTCTGGCTCTTGGAAACATCAAATACATAGAGTATGCTAAGGAAAAGGACCATGCTTAAAAAATAAATAAATAAATAAAAAATATATATATATATATATATATATATATATATATATATATATATATATATATATATATATATATAAAGTAAGATGGAACAGTTGCTGTAACTAACACAGAAGTATACATTTGCTAAAGTGAGCAAAAATATAGACCAGTAGATATGCCAAAACAATAGCTCTGAGTAAACATTCCATGTTCTTCAAGAAAAGCAATCTGAAGCATGTACAATCAGACATTTGTCTTTAGCAATGCTGTCCAAATGGAGAGCCTCCAAAACCACTGCTGTAAAATGCAACCACCATTTTAGCTGAATTGGTCACATGACAAAAACTGCATCAACACTTTTGAAAGTCTCTATTTGAGAATGTCCATACTGCAACTCAAATGTATCAACTTATGGGTGCTTTCCAGTTTTTGTTGCCTAAAACATGCATCAAAACAAGGTCAAAACATGCATATTTTTACAAAAAACAATCTATGTGACATGACCTGAATGCTCAGGAACACCTTTTGGCATTTTTTTTCATCACTCAGCGTCCTCGCTTGCAGAAAAGAAGCAACCTTTGGTGTCAATATGCTGGCAAAATAAATCAAGCAAGTCACTGGGGACTTTATGATGATTAATTGACATACTGGGTAATAATGTTGTCATTATTGCACAGCCTATAGTGCAAACTAAAAAGTCAAAACTAATTGATTTACATCACACTATTTACACATTTATGTGCACATGATTCAACACTTACCCCCTAAACCCAGCCATCTGTCAATATAAAACACAAACAAAAAATAATGCAACTGCAGGCAGATACAACTGGTCACAATTGATTTAAGTCTTCTGAGGGGAAACGATTTATTTCTGAGAGGAACAAACGCAATCCATGTCTCCATCTGCCGTGTAGCTCAGATCCTGTGTTGTTTGTGCACAAATGTAAAATATTGCCGGCAGAAGAAGCCTCAAGTCAGCTTTAGTTGTAAAATTCCTTTGGTGCTTGTGTGTCTTGTGTGGTCAACATTTTGGACAATGAAAATGTGTTCCGATGGAGTTGAAGCGGCCTGAACGCAGGGGAGGTGTTTGGCTGCGAATGCCAGTTTACAGCTTTCACCATACAAGTGGTGCTCTCAAACAGCTGGGGTCTTCTATTGTTGTCTTCTCTTCCAGATGAGCTTAATTATGATGTTCACTCATGGGTGAATATTGGAATCTCAAAACGGAAAATCGAACAGAAAAAAAAAATCTAATATTCTTCTCCTGTCCTACACTGCAGTGAGGCCTTTAAAGTAGCAGGTTCCCTTCAATGTGTATTGTTTACAAATAAAATCTAGGATTTTCTTTAGCACCTATAACACAAAATGAGATAGTTAGCTAAATGTTCTAGCATTTCCCGGACACTGGAGCGTTTTAAAGCCGCAAGGATCAGCTGGTCTGTTTATAAGCTGACGTATGTGCGTTCTGCTGATGAATCGATTAATTTTCAAGCCTTTAAAACACTCCAGTGTCCCTGTATCTGTGGTTACACCAAGTAAACAGTGGTGAGTTTGGTAAACTGATGGCCTTCACGGCCAAGCACAGTCATTTCTGTTGAGCATGTGAATACAATGGCAAATCAACAGTGTTTAAGAACACACTCAACAGCACTCAAATGTTAGCAGGAAATAATGTTTTTTTATTTTATTTTTTTATGTCAATACCGATTGGTATCAAATTCCAGTATCATGACAACACTATACTTTAGTGGTGCAAACTCTGGTCCTACTGGCACACAGTTTAGCTCCATCTATAATCAAACACATTTGTCTTTCATTTTTCAAGCAATCCGAAAGAAATAAGTAGCCTTTTTCCTATGTGTTTGATAAACTCTTTATTCTATAGAGCTGCAGCTCAATATAGAGTTGTTACTACCATTTACCCTTGTAGAAGCTCATTTCACATTTAGCTAGTGTGAATGTTGTCTTCGAAACTCGTTTGTGCACCCACACCTGAGTACAGTGAAAGAAGTGGTCTGGGGTACGGTTGGTGCAAACTTTGACCCTGTTCACTTCTGATATGGATGCAATCATACCAAATGATGAAAGTTTTCATAACGTTCGTTCTTCTGTGTATGTTTGAGTATCACCTAGTGTTACCTTGATGACAAGTGGGATTGTCCCAGTTCAAACACAGCGATGTCTGCTTGTCGCCTCCAAAAACAACTTGTGCTATGTTCTGAAAGTTTTTAACATATTTTGCGGCAGATAGACACAAGTAGCTCTCTGTATGTTACCAAAACTAAAAAAATTCAGTGAAGGCAGAACGACTGTGATATGCGTACGTCTTTCCATTTGGCACCGTGGCTTCTGTGACCACACATGCCAGCTGAGAAGTTGGCAAGAGGGGACAATCAAACCAAGTGTGAAAGCACCCTTAAAGAGATAATTCACCCAAAACTGAAAATGAAAATGATACTCATTATTCACTTGTCACAAACCTGTTTGAATCTCTTGCTTCTGTAAAGAAGATATTTTGAAAGATATTGGAAAAAAGAAGCCAGTAACTTTTGTATTCACATTTGTTATACCTACAATGGAACTCAGTGGTTTCAGGTTACAAATTTTTTATTTATTTATTTTTTTTTAATAAAAACACAGTTTTCAAGAGAAAAAAAAAAAACATAAAGGTTTGAACCACTGAGTAAACATATAGCAAATAGATTTTTGGGAGTGAACTATCCCTTTAAGAGTGTGTGTGTATATATATATATATATGTACTTATAGTGAATAAGGGCTCTGTCAAACATCCAGCACAATAAAGCACAAGACGTGCATGGCACGATTTGTTGATACTTTCAGACCAGCGCAACCCTAATTTTTATGTTTTGCACTATGCTATTTAAACAGCAAATCCATTTGCACCACTTTGTAGACTTATGGGCATGCTGGTCTAAAATATAGGTGCATTAAGTTGCAATGTTGGTGCGTGACTATTTTGAAGAACTGAAATAGATTGTGCCATTGACCAACTAAAAGCTGGTGTAAAGTCCAGCGCAGAGCTTATGCGCCTGGGTTCATCGGAATAGGAGGTGTGTTTGGATATAACTCATTTTTACCACATTTCATTATTATTGTTTATTTATTATTTGCTGGAGATTAGAATTGAATTTATGAACACGACGATTTTTTTATTGACTTTCACTATACAGAGAATATCAGGGCAATTCTTCTAAATATTTCCTTCTTAGAATAAAAGACAGATTGTTTTTGCACAACAGCTGTGTTGTCATTTTAGGGTGAAGTACAGTACCCCTCTATCATTGTCCTAGATATGCAATTTCATAGCTCAAATGAAAAAGCAGCACAGATGTTGATGTTGACAGCTGTCATGCCGTAACTTGATGAGACTCTGAGAGAAGTATATCTATAAACATTCTTTGAGACATTTAGGTTTCATTCAGGCAAACAGCTAAATTGAGATTTTCAGTTTTTTAGATGTATTTGACAGCATTTTCTTTCTTTTTTTAAAAGCATGAACAGCAAAAAATAATAAAATAGAATTAAAAAAACTGTATTAATGAGATTAATAGCTTTAGTCACCAAAGAGGAATGCAATTAATCAAAAGTGACATTTATTAAATACATTTTAGAGTTCATTTCATTTATTTTTTAAAAATAACCTAGAGGAAAATACGTCTGAGCAAAAGAGGTGCATCTGAATATTTGCTAATATTTGCTGGAAAAATGACCTCCAGCTAATATTGATCTTTTATTTTACATTTCACCTCATACAAAAACTTCATGAAGCAAGCATTACTATGGAAATCATGTACTGTACCGGATATTGACTTCTCCGTCTGAGCAAACCAATCTGATTTCATTACCCTTACAATGACAATCAGTCTGAAAGATCAGAAAACAAATCAGAACTGGATGTACCTGAATTGTTTTCTCATCACTTATTACTTCATATACAAAACTGACAGATCTGTGGTTCAAAACACATCAATGTCAAGCACTGCTTCCTATTGTCTAATCATCTGGATATGATGTGTTTACATAATCAAGTTGTAAGGCAAACTAACTCTCTACCTGATTCAATTTAGATTGCAAAAGGCATATAATGCTAAGTTTGAGTGACAATATGGCCAAAAAGACAAAGATAGAGTTTACTTTTTTCATTAAAATGAAAAAAATGTAAGCTAATAATAATAATAATAATAATAATAATAATAATAATAATAATAAAAAAAAACATCCTTCTCTGCTCAAACTCTCGTACTTGATGGTTTCTATCTTTTATTAAAAAAATATATTTTATATTTAAGATATATTATAAATATAAAATGTTATATTTATTAACATGCTTGTATTTTATGCTACTCAAACTTATGACTTGTTTTCACTTTTTGAAAAAAAAAAAAAGATATCTACAGATAACAGGACCGTTCTAGACTCTTTCTCTCTCTCTTTATCACTCCACCAGCAGGGTTTCTTTTTCTATAAGTGCCACAGCTATTGTGAAACTTAATAATGTCACTTTAACTAATTATATTTAAGCACCCCGGGTTGCCGTGGTGAAAAAACACATATTTCATTCAATCATTCATTCATTTATTTATTCAAAACGGCTCTCAAAGGATGCGTCCGTGACCGAAATCTGACCTCTGGTGGACAGTAGCAGATTCCGAAATGAGATGCAGATTCAGATTAATAACCACAAGAGATTATTAATTAGAAAATAATATAAATATTATGAATGTAAACATTAGCTGAGCAGGTTACATTGTAATCAGCGTCCTAACAACACGCTACCTGGCAAGATTTACAGAGATCTGACTTTTTGCAATTTGACTGTTTGCACCAGATGAATTCAGCCATTCAGAAGCACAAAATAGTGTACTTACTGCACTCTAACAAAATTATAAGCTTTATAATCCAAGTAATTAACTTTAAACCTCTTTAACATCATTAAATGTACATGCTGAATCACTGATACAGTTGATCTGGATTATTTCACAGTCAAGCTCAACTTCAAATGGTTTATTTTATTTTTAAGATCTGAGGTGAACTATCTGCTGCTGCCTTCAGTAATATAGTAATAAATGTCACGTGAAATGGCATTCAAACTCACAATAGTAGCATTTAACACTGAATAAAGGACACAAGGTGTACCTGATGTGATCATTGTCTGTTTTCTTTTGTGTAGCTGCAAGAAATAGAAGCTGTTTCTAAAATACCAATTCAAGGTTTCGGTTAGACCAAAAACTACTTTTATTATGGAAAATATTCCTATTATTGTGTTGTTGCTTTTATTTAGAAAACTGTTTAAATCATTCTTTAGGCTTGATAGTCAGACTCGCTCCTGTTGGACCTCAATCTGGCAACTTGCGCTTGCATTTGTTTTGATTAAGGAATGCAATACCTAGTTCAACCACTTGGTGTCAACCTTACATATAGCATTGAATTTTCAGTAATTAACTTAAAACACAGTTGGCTAAAAATGAATTAAACAATATTTATAAATATATATATTTATTTTTTTACTTGTGATCAGTAGTATATAGAATTAAGCATTTTTTATTTAGGTCATTTTTTTCAAAGGTGTATGACATGGTAAATGCATCCCGGACATAAGTCTGCTTGCTGCCTATAGCATGTATAAAGATCCAGCTGTATCCAGGACAACCAAGTATCTGGTCATAGGTCAACTAAAATGAAAAAAAAAGGAAAAAAAAATTCCTGGAAAACCGGCCTGCCACGGTCTAGTGCGTATATCCTACCTGGCCTAATTCAAGGTGAAGGCTTCTTTAAAGCTCCTGTAACATGATGCTTTCAGAGCTGAATGGTGAAGCCTTCTGGGTAATAGCCTCAGTCCAAAGCATTTCAGTGGCAGCTGACTCTAAATGTCGCATCAATAGTCAGAAGCATCATTTTTTCTGTGGGAACGATACAAGCGAAATGCCAGCGACACACACAAACCCATTGGAGGAGCTGTAAAGGCTTTTGGTGATTGCTAAATGTGTATTTTTAATGTCCCTGCATGGATATAGGTGCATTATATAAATGTTCTTGTATCGAGATGCAACATTGGTATGTTTTTGTGAGTAATGGTGCTGCACGTTTTGGTACAGTGCGCAGTATTGTTTTGAGCAGTCATTTCTCAAACAGTGTAATGCATAACTGTGACAATCCAAGCATGTGCATAATGTACGCAGTACATTAGGGCTGTGAAACCTGCATTCAATATACAGTATGCTTATGGAATTATATTGGTTAACACTAGAGGCGTTCTTTTTGATGGTTTTGTTAAATGTAAGCCAATGTAGCTATATTACATTGACGTTTTCTAAATGTATATTTCATTCTAACATTGTTATTTTAATGAAATTACAAAACACTTAATAGAATTTGGTGCCAAAAAAAGGTCAAAAAAGGTGCCTCTCAATGTAAAAAGCAGGTTAGGTGTGATCGCCCCTTAAGTGGCCATAATGTATGAGTGCATGTGTGAATGTGAGAATGTATGGTTGTTTCACTAAACTGAGTTGCGGCTGGAAAGGCATCCGTTGTGTAAAGCATATGCTGGAATGATGGCGGTTCATTCCGCTGTGGTGATTTCTGATAAATCAGAGACTAAAGGCTGATTTATACTTCTGCATCAAACGCATATGTGTGCTATGGCGCAGCCAACGTGTGGACGCATAGCCCTCGTCTTGGCCGTCGGCAACATTGACGCGCACCTCGTCCCGTGAAGGAGCTCCAGATGAAAAATTTTGTTTTGTGTTTACCTTATGGTTAAAGTTGTTGTTAAAGGAAACATTGGTGGTCTAGTAGCACAATTATTTGCTATTTTCCAAAACAGATAGCAGTTTTGGGGTGATAACTTCATAAAATATAATGACAGATTTTCAAGTTTAATCTTATAATGCAAATTAAAGCTTTGATTGTAAATTTGATGTGACAGATATTCAGTATGGTCAGAATAACCGCTATGGCCATTTTTGTGGTAAAGATGTATAACGAGTTAAAAAAAATAACATTTTTAAAATAAAATACATACTAAGCCTAGCAGTAGCAGCAAAGAAGAGGGCCATTAAGTCAGTTTATGAAGCTGCAGAGAAAGCCACAGGATGGTTATGGATAAAGAGGGCTGATCTGAGGGATGGCTACTGACATGCGAGCCGGGGTCTGATCAACCTCAGCTGGGTCACCCAGGATACATCACTAAGGATGTGTCCTAATGCATAATGTATCTTGGACACATGGGGTGCTATCATACACATGACGCAATAAGGTGCAAAATGTGTTTACCCCAATGTGTTGCTATTTTTAGACCAACGCAACCTTAATTTTCCTTTTATCCACCACATTGTTTAAATAGCAAATCCATTTGCGCCACTTTGTGGACTCATGGGTGTTTCGTTCTAGAAAAGAGGTGTGTTAAGGACCATTGTTTTTGACCACACTTCGTTATTATTATTGATTTATTCCTTTGCTGGAAATTAAAACTGAATTTCTTGAAAAACAAATATTTGTGCTTAAACTAAATGAATTATGTCTGTTAATGGATGTCTGTGCGTCCTTATCCACAAAAGAGAGAAAGTGAAAGTAACGGCTGATTGGAGGAGTCTTATTCTTTATCCTTGTGCTGCAAATTTAACTGTTTACTCGCTAGTGAAGCGTTATGGAACTGAAAATAGTCTTATCAAACTTTCACTGGAATATTTTAGTGGCTGAGCAACACTTCTGTGAAGATATAACCCATTTGTAAAAACAACATCCAATGTTACATCAGCTTTGCATGAAGCTAAAATAGTTAAAAAAAAATAATAATATTACCTGTCTAAGAGAAACCCTTCAACCATGGTGTCATCCATTCTTCAGCATGCAAAGGCAGCTCCAATATTGATTGAGGTTTTTAAAATGTTTTTCACATTTAGATCATTTACTTTAATCATTACCATTGGAATGTAAAGAAATTTTCAAACAGCACAACCAGCATCTTTAAGTTGTTCTTTAAAACCTCATGAGTTGTGTTGCTTCAGCTTATTTTATATGAGTAGTTTGAACAAACAGCAAACATATTTTTGAATGATGATCATAATGTACATATCGTCACCTTGGAATTATAAGGTTCTATTTGGATTCTGAATGATTCTGAGATGTTGAGCTTCAAAGTTTTTGCATTCCACATAGCAAACAGTATGTGTGTAGCATTTTTTAAAATAAAAAGTCATTAAAAAAATCCAATAATGTAAATAAGTTGTCATATAATAAGAATGTCAATAACTCTATTTTGACAAAAATGTCAGAAAAAATATATAAATTAAAATTTTAAGGTGACGATATGCATTTTGAATGATGTGTCGATGCTTTTATGTGTCACTTTGATCTGACTTTAATTTGATTTGGTCGGCAACCCTTCATAAGTTAAACAGTGTAAAGAGTGTATGGAAGCGCACTTGTTTAGTTTTGTCTTGTCTGATGCTAACATAAAACAGTTTTCAGGATGTATTGATGCATATAGACATTTTGTTTGCTTTTGTTTTGCCAAACCAGCACAGAAAAGACACCATTACTTTAGAATGGTTTAGAGTATGTAAGAGCTGATGTTTTGCTTTGGTTTGTTCTTTGACCCAAGACACCATGAGGATATAGGATCCATTATCTCCATAAGCAGAGCGTGTGTAAGGCTAGGAAAGCCAAGCAAAGATGAAATTTGCTGTGGTACATTCTCACTTAAACCACTACCTGCTGTTTGCTTCTAGTTGCTTATCGAGAGAAAAGCTCCTCATAACTGCTGGTCTGGATCGTTTTTTTTTTTTTCCACAGATATTTAAAAATGATGAGCATAGCTATCTCAGCTGCAGTTGTGGATGAAATATTTTCATGGAATGGGCATGTACATGTCACAGAGGGAAAAAAAAAATTCATAGAGTTTCTTTAAATAAGTTTTAAATAAAAAAGGGGTATAATAAATACATTATAATATTTGTATTAAGTTTTGATCACATTTAATAAAAATACATTGGTTTTGTGACATTTGGGATTTGGCAATAATAATAATAATAATAATAATAATACTGATAATACTAATAATGATAATAATATGGGCGGCGCAGTGGCGCAGTAGTTTGTGCTGTCTCCTCACAGCAAGAAGGTCACTGGTTCGAGCCTCGGCTGGGTCAGTTAGCGCTTCTGTGTGGAGTTTGCATGTTCTCTCTGCATTTGCGTGGGTTTCCTCTGGGTGCTCCGGTTTCCCCCACAGTACATTCTCACTGTAAATTCCTACTGTATATTAACAACAAAATAAAAATATATATTTATAAAATATGTAAAGCACAGTCTTAATCAACTTTAAAACATAAGGGCATAGACACACAAAGTTGAAACCAAATAACTTATTCTAATGAAAACAAAAGCAAAAGTGTTGTTGGCTTGCATTGACTCGCATCTGGACTAGAAAGGTGCATGTTAGCACACCAAACAGACAGCAGCCAACTGAAACGAGAGACCACTTTCTGTGCTTGTGTGAGAGATTGCATTTCTGGCAGTAATCTCTTTTATGATTCCACAAAAGGAAACTGGGAGAAGAACTGCATACAGACAAAGCATACACAAAGCAGCGTTTAGTATTATTATCACAGTACTTGTAACTCACCATGGAGATATTCACTAGCGCAATATGATAATCTAATAATGCATATTCTTTGTATTGCTTATTCTGACCCCCTAGTTTTTTCCGGATTTCAGGATCGTTGGATCCAAAAATCAACAAAAAGTCTAAAATGTTTGCGATCCTGCAAAATTCCTAATTAAACGCAAAATAAACACAAAACATGTAAATAATCTCATAAAACATAAAATTCTAAACCATATTCATTTATTCACTTTCTTTTCGGCTTAGTCCCTTTATTAATCTACACTTTTACATCACTTATAGACGTTGCATACACAGCGCACGTGATGTATTTGAGTGTCTCTCAAACGTCTCACCTGCGCCCTCACAATCATTACATTACATGAAGGGGGGTTTGCAGCCTGTGCACTAAGCAGACACTCATAAAGCACAAGTGATTTACATTTGAAGGCAATGCAAAGATGCTATAAGACATCCATCACGTTTTGTGCTTTTGATGCGCTTCAGACTACAAAAAAAATAATAATAAAAAAAAAGTGAGCAATGGAACAGACAGAAAAGAAAGCAGATTACAATGATAGAGTTCACGGATGACAGTCGATGAACGTGATTGAACTGAAGGACATATATTGTGCTTTAAATGTATGGCCAGTATTATGATGTTCATCATGAAATCAATAAATGATTTCGGTTATCCTTTTTAGCAGTTAACAAGAAAAAATGCTTCACTGCGACAAGTTTTATGGTAATCCGTGTTTTAGGTGTTTTACAGTACGGGAAGCCCTAATGCATGATCTGAGTGAGAACGAAGAATGTCAACAAGCAAAATAAAATACAACAAATGCCTCATTTAATTATTATGTTGTTTGGTCAATATTTGTGCACAAATGTAGTTTATTAAATCAAATCCATAATGGAGTGAAATGGGCTATAAAACACAGATTATACAATTATATCAAATAAAACTTAGTAAAACTTAACTTAGTAGGTCGAAAATATTTTTAAATGCAGACTTCCGCTTCCGCCCGCATGGAGTGAGCCAGACAGACGGGAGCTCCTCAAATAAATAATCATTTATCTCTCAACAGACCTATCAACCCCGTGCAATCTTCACAGGTCAGTCAAATAATCATAATAACGAACTTTTCGACATGAAACCGAGTTCGAGCAAGAAAGTTACATTGTCAATTCAACATAATACAAAAGCAGAAGGCAGTGATTACAAAATGGATGACAAAGACGACGGCTCTCCCATCTCGCTAACAACCCACCGATCAGAGCTACAAACTCATCGGAAAGCGGTGATTAAGGACATTAAATCACAAATCGAAAACCTCCACCTGGAGATGCAAAAAAAACGCGAAAAGATGAAAGAGGATTTGCGTTCGCTACGAGAAGAAATTTTCTCGGAACTGGCAACCTTGCATGGGAAAAAACTTTGAGTGACACGATGGATAGAGTGGCAGTACTTGAACAGTCTTACGAACGCATGAGTAAAGAACACAAAAAATACAAGAGAAGTGTATGGATTTAGAGAATCGTAGCCGGAGACAAAATTTAAGATTCGTTGGAGTCCCTGAAGGGGTTGAAGCGGGAAATCTGGTTCGATTCATCAAAGAACTGCTACTGGAGCTGTTTGGAGCTGACGAACTTAGGGATTCTAATATGATGGTGGATCGAGCGCACAGGACCCTTGCTCCGAGACCTACAACTAAATTGTCCGCTTCCACTATTATGCGGACAAAAAGAAACTTCTTAAGTTATCCAGAAATAAAGGCCGTCTCTACTATAAGGGATCCCCTGTACACATCTTCCCTGACATGAGTCCAAAAGTCGGCAAACTTCGCGTTGCGTTCAATCCAGTCAAGGCCAAGCTGCGAGCCGCCGGAATAACCTACAGTCTGTTTTACCCTGCAAGATTAACAATTACTGTGGACGGAATCAGGTACACTTTTGAGCACCCTGGAGAAGCTGATAAATTTCTGGAAAAGAAGTCTCAAATCTAGATGGCTGAACTGTGAGGCTTGATCATCTGACTGAAAAATGCGGTGTCTGTTCTAATTTTTATCAGGCTTGGACACTTAAGAAAATATTTTTAAATGCATCAAAATGAAGCTCACATCTCAGCCTTACCCTGGAGATTGTACACCCTCAGCCTATGATTTTTTCTGTGGCCATGTGTTTGCCAAACAGTCATGAACTCTAGTATAGGTGTTGTTGTGTCTGTAACTATATTTAGGTCAGACAACATAGGAAGTGTATGAATGCATTGATATTTCATTTTGTTTAATTCAGTATATGTTTATACATGCATACATAAGTGTGAAGTGGGACAAGTTAGGGCAACAGCAGCTGAAATAACCAACCAGTAGGGCCCTTATCGCAGTGTGGGCAGCGAAAGAATAGCAGCGGGGGTCTGAAAGCTTGTCTATGCTAACCAGCGGTAATATGTCAAGACCACATCTGTCTGGCTGACCTCATTCAGCAATGGAGCTTCACACACTCATTCAGACACTACAGCAGAGAGTAGATGATGACAGTATCTGGAGTGGCTGGGTGGCAGAGCGTTTGGGGGTCATTTAGGCTGTAGACTGGGAGCTGACTGACATTACATGTTTACTGACTGAGAAAGGTTATCTCCAAACTGAGCAGAACTCAAACCCACTCACTCCTCTGCCAAGTTTATTTTCCTGAGGGTATCCATGCAGCTCTGTGCTAATTAAGGCAAACATCAGCAGAATGCCTAGCAGAATTTAGCCATTCAAGGACACGGGATTTGTCTTTGCTTGTTACAATTTCCTTATGTCGAATCTTGCTGTGAAAATAGGACGTAATAAGGGGTTAAACAAGCCGAGAGGACGACGATTGAACGCTTGGTGTGTTGGCAGGGCAGGATTAAGCGTCTTATGATGGATTATTGACTTGAAAAATACATGTCGAGTTCAAGACCTAGAAAAATGAATCACACAAACTGGGTCAGATTAAATTATCGCCGCATTTTTTGATGAAGCCGTCGAGTTGATGTAATTATCATTCTGTATTGAGGCTTGTTGTTCGAGCGCACTTATATAAGTGATCAATCATAACAATGATGCGCTTCGTGCGGCGGTTTTCTCACTGTGCGAAACCTCTTGAACTCCTTTGCCAGTGATTTCAAAATGAAGTATGAATAGACAATGGGTTTTGATTCAAATGCATTAGTATAAATCAGTATGCCTGGAATGCGTATCACATTCAGGCACTCTATGTTTGTGCAACAAAAAATATCAGTTTAGTAAGAGTACTTTAAAATGCATTAATGGGCTAAATTGACTGCTGTTAATTGAGTACCTTTTAGACTATTTTTGTGTGAGTTGATGCCCTTTGTAGGGTAAAACTTGAATAAAAAAACAAATATTTATTATTTATATTATTACTAGTAGTAGTAGTAGTAGTAGTAGTAGTAGTAGTGGTAGTAGTAGTAGTAGTAGTAGTAGCAGTACTTTAACAAATGAATAGCATCCTAAGCTCTGTGACTATGTGAGATTGTCTTGTTACATTTATGTCCACAGTAGTAAGCAAAGCTATAACCAAAAGCTGGTTGAAACGACTTATGTCTAAAGCTGCCTTTCCACTGCACGTGGAACAAGACTGTCGGGATATGCCCACTTGTCGCAGTCGCACAGAATTTTCAGTTTTGTCGTGCACCATGGGAGAGAAGCTGTTCTCGACATGTCTTAAATAAAAAAAATTTAAAAAACAAAAAAATTCAGCTAAAAAATGGGATTGTGGAGACAACATAAAAAATATATATATATATTTATCATTAATTTATGAATATAAATGTTAAAATTTATATATATATATATATATATATATATATATATATATATATATATATATATATATATATATATATATATATATATATATATATATATACACTGAAATGCATCAAATCCTGTCGACCGGTCGCACACTTGTTGCAGGAGTTTAAATATTTTAAATGAATGACTGCCGCTCTTTTATTTGTCGTGTGGAGTGGAAAGGAGGCTCAAGATAAACAGCAAATCTTTAAACTATGTTTGGATGTTTCACTGTTAAGTTAAACATTTAAATTTTTACGGGTCTCTAATACATTGCTTTTATTATTTACTATTATTTTCTTAATCAACATTAACTGTGTGCATCAGCAGGCAGTTTTTGTAATGTTCATTATTTAATATAGGCTGAGTAAATTGTGTATTTTTTAGAAGTGCTCAGAGCAATGTAGTATGTTTTATTCAACCCTGAATCTATTAATTCCTCTCTGATAGGATGCTATCATATAGGCTCACCTACATTCTTTTTTACTTGTGAGTTTACTGTCATGTTATCCACTTTTATCCTCTGTCACAGTCTCTCACTCAAAGTTTACAGTTCATTTAAAGCTATACTCTGGGAAACCGTGATCATCTGATCAATCATCATGTCTCTTCTCTTTCTCTCTTAAAACACAAAGGCACACACTAGATAGACTTTCAGTGTGGATTATAATACACATAAATATTATAATAATAAATTACACTTTTTAAAGTTTTTCATTTTTCAACTCCCATTATTTTCTTCAGTATATATGGCTTTTGTGTTTTTACAGACCAGGGGTCCGTTCTTCGTACCTCGCTTAAATGATCTAAGATTATTTGGCAGATCCCGGATCTTTTAATCTTGATAACTGATCTCTCACTAATTTGGTTCTTCAAACGAGTTCGCGGATCAGATTAGAATGTCTGGATAAACTGATCTGAGATCGCTGCGTGTGTTATGAAGGACAGCTCTATCGATCCTCAAAATCATGATCAGCAATGCAACGATTGGCTGACGGCGCAGCAGCGTAATGACATCATCTGATTAATATTCAATTATCCATGTGAGCAAAATTACGTCAAATTAGTAGTAAACGGCTTGTTAAATATGACACGCAATAACCTTCCACATTTGTTGTGAGCTGCAGGCTTTCCACTTTCATGTGTCAAGTGTATTCATCATGTATTTTAATGCAAATCAATGTATTTAGCTCCACATTTAGAAAAGATTTTCTTTATTATAGTAGCCATTTTTTAATCGGTGTAAAGAATAACAGGTTGTTTACAAAAGTGTTTTCATATTGGTAAAGGCGTCTGCAACTTTTGTGAAGCATCAAATCACCGGCATATTAACTATCAAAACATGTTTATGACTGCTGAAATGTATTATTGCTTTAAAAAAGTCACATATTGTGCATTTCTATTATACACAATTTGTACTAAAGCAATCTAAAAAGTTCATATCAATAAGCTTTCTCTTTGCACCACCAATCTTTGTAGATTGTTTTATTAAAATGTATAACTTAATTTATTTTATTAATGGCTATAACTTTATATATATAGTTAAAAAATATGTACCATTTCCCTAAGTTTATATAACTACTACTGTAAGAAAATATCAGAATTCGGAACATACTTTTCATCTTTGCTTGAACTAAGCCAATCTAATCCTGTTTATATGAATTGAACCTGCTCCCGATCAGGTTTGATCTAGCAGAACTGTTGCTATGACAACAACTCTCGGATCAGCTTTGAAGAACGAAACGATCCTGGATCATGTCAAATCGTCAATATCCAAATCCAGCTAACTGAGTAATCCACGTACGAAGAACGGACCCCAGGAGTAAACATATTCAAGGACATGCACAGATTGGAAGCATTTATTTATTTAAATTTTTTTTTTTCATTTTTTTACATTTTTTAAAAATAGTGATGTTATATTTAAATGGTCTAAAAATACTATTGGCATGTTTCTATGGAGTGGTATGGTGTGTTACGGTTTGTTACACTTTTATGGCTGTTACCATGGCACCAAAAAGTAAACCGGACTGTACAACATTTTGGTTATCTTTTGCAAAACACAGCAAAATGGTACCAAAAAACGGAGCAAGACACACAGATGAATGCTATTAGTTTACAGATAAACATCACTAGCGCGTACTATTGGTACACTTTTGACAGAGGAAACACAAGCCTAAAAAAGGTGACCCGTAACGTATTGTACCACTCAATGAAAACAGACCATTTTCTGTGATCAGGTACACTTCATCTTCAAATACACTTGGAATGATAAACACGTCCCGATGTGTAGTAATGATAGTCTTAACTGTAAATGCCCTGAGAGCCTCTCTGCTGTTTGGAATGGATTGTTAACAACTTAGATGTATATTTCACCAGTGTTGAAGGATAATACTACACTCTATGGTTCAGCAGATCACCAGAATGTATTTTCTCTACTGTTGTTTTTGAGTTTTCTGATCCCCGGTAATAGGCTGGATGTCCTTAAGTTCATGGCCATGACAAATAGTAGTGAAGCCTTGAATAAATGTACAGAAACGAAAGTTGAGACAGACATGTCACAGATTTGAAGGAACAAAACACAGTTTGAGGTATCAAGAAGCATCATAACAAGTATTTGGTTAATCTTTAGCAAAATATCAATTGCATTTAGTTTTATTTAAATTAGGGTTGGGCCAATAGACGATACCATTGTCCATCGTCAATAGCCGACAAACTTCACAATGCCGACCCGGCATTGTGATCCATCGCCCCGTCCCACATTTATATTTATATATAACTTATTATTTGCATGTCATCTTAATAGCAATAAAGATCTTTTTATGAGCTGTGTTAAATTTTACATATAGCTCCCGCCTGCACAGCTGACAGCATTGTGAGGATTAAATAGAGGATTATACAGTACCTCTCACGCTTAAAATGTGTATATTCAGTGGCAAACACTATTACCTGCAAACCTCGTCCCCCAGACTTTACAGAGAATAGCTTTAATCATTTTTATAAAAGACTTGAAGCCACTGGAAGCCTTTTATCCACTCTTGGAAAAGTGTAAATGGTGCATTAGCATTCAGCACATGATCACTAAAAGGATGTGCCTTTATTAGTAACTGTAGGTGTTTTCTAAAACAAAATATGTCAGTGCTATTTTCATTCTCTCATCTTCAGCGCTTCACATTTTCGCGGTTGTAGCTCGTGTCATCTGAAGGCAGAAGGCATTGACTGAGTGATTGACAGCTGATTTTAACCAATCATTCTCGTTCATTAAGTCAATAAGAGGAGCACAAACGTGGGGCAAGCATTGTGGGCTTTTTTTTACTTCAGCAAGTTCACATAACAACTGTTTATTTATTCCTGAGTGCTGCGTTTGGCGTTTTTAGGTGCAAAGATGCATTCTGCATAAATGTCTCCTAAATTCGCCCACGCGTTGAGGATTTTGCAGTGAAAAGCCGTAGCATCTTTACATGTTGTTATTTCCCTCATAATAATAATAAAATAAGGAAGTTTTCATCAATCACAATACAAATTACAGTGAACTCCAAACAAAGTCCCCTTCAACAGCTGTGGGAAAAGCCATTAGAATGACCAACATCACTGTGCCTATATTCATGCCAGAGTCCCGCAGAAAAAAAAAAAAAGTGATTGACGGGTGGTAATTTGTGTGTAACTTTTATGGTTTGATTATAGATAAGGCAAAGACCATGTGGGTCAGGTAGAGAAAAGGGTGGGCTACAATTAATTAATTTGTTATGAATTAATTAACATTTAACAATTACCCCATCCCGTCTACGACGACAATGCCATCATCCATTGTGATGTTTCGCATTAGACATTGCACAATGCCAAATTGATCAGCGTCACCCAACCCATATTTAAATGCGTTGTGGTTGTGAGTGTGACCATATTGGACACAAATATGACAGCGAGCATATTAGAAGTGATGTTTTTGGTCCACATAAATTAGGCCATTATTTATTTACTTTTATTTACTTCTTTTTTTTAAATAGTTGTGCTTTTTTTTAAAGGTCTAAACACACTGTATTGCAAAATAAATGTCTTTAGAAGTTGTGGCACACCTCCTCTGATGATGCAATGCTCTGTTTACATGCCTGTAAACATCAGTGATTTAACTGTTGTTCAGGGAAAGATTACAGCGCTGGAAGAGAGAGTGTTCAGGGTTTAAATCAGTGTGGGCTGTCGAGTGTTGAATTACTGTCTCAAGAGCTGATAAGATCTTATTTGTGTGTTTGTGTGAGCAATGAAGTTTGACCTCCTTGTTTAATGGCTGAGCAAACGCATGACTCAAACTCTTTAGCTTTCAATGCTAAAACTATACATCATCATGCCTATGTTCATGCTGCATTAATATACTTAACACATGCTGTTCCGCAAAGCAAGCCTTCACGTTGTATGCACAAAATGTGATATAATATGTCAAATCTGCTTTATTTCACTATTTCATGCATTATGTATCAGATTTGTTAATGATGATTGATCTGCAAAGCACTCTGTCACATTATTGGTCATTTAGTTAAAAAGATTGGACGTTAAAGCCTTATGTAATTGTATAATCGCAACAATAAGTGAATCTGGAAGACGGGATGCGATGTGACAGCTGCAGTGTTCCTGGCAAACATTCTTTCTAAATATGATTTTGCTGAGTTTTATTTGGAGCTCATGTTGTCAAATTGTGAATCTGGTGTTCAGTGGCAGTTTTAGGTTTCTTTCGAGTTTAAATAGGCCCCTGTTTTATTTTGCTATTCAGAGCTGAAGGAACAAGTTAGACATCAATGACAAAAAAACGAGGGCATGCACAATGTGCAGTAAATAGGATGTGCAGTATCACTCCCAAACAACCAAAATAACCATATTTCAGGCAGTCGGAGTCCATTTGCATTACCACATTGCATTGCAAATCTTCAAAAGTGTGCTTTAGATTTTTATTTTTTTTTCCAAGGCCACAGGGAAGGAATTTGTAAAATGTTACATATTTAAAAGCTACATATGGAAATATTTGCCAAGTTAACACTTTTGGGAATATATGTTCAACGCCTGGAGTGTAAGGTTTGGCAATAATTGAATGCAGCTGCTAATAAACCTACAGTACAGACTATCACATTCACAGAGCATTCAGTAGAGAAGAATATTTAGAGTGTTAATTAAATCTGCCTCATATTTTGGAACTTTATAGAAATTCATCAATAAAGGCCTTTTTCACCTTAAGTAACCTTTTAGTAAAATATTTTTTGGAGTAAAATCAAGTTTACATTGGTGAAAGGAGCAAGGAATGACACTAGAAGAAGACAAGAGTTTGAAAATGAAAAGACACAGGAGTTGAAGGATTGATAGGGCTCTTTGGGGGACCTGGTGGACATAAAATGACTGAGGTGTACCTGTTGACAGTGAAGGTCCCAGAAAAACTGTATGGATGTCAATCCAGTGTGACACTGTATGCTTGTTTATATATGTGAGGTGACTCTGCTGGCTTTTAGTTACCGAAGTGACAGTGTGGCAGACTAGGGCAAAACAAGAGGTAATAATACGGATCAAAGCAGAATCAGAAGGTTGGAACAACCCAGTGGAGCTGAAGGATCGAAGGGCTGAGGTGCAAGCAGAAGCAGTGGCCTGAAAGTTTACTCCAAAAACAGAGTTTGTTTTTATTGATGCATTGTGATTCTTTCTATAGCAATTTTAAGATGATACTCAAAATTTTAGAATTGATTGTGTTAAAAATAATGAAAATGTGCATGGGCGCAAGCTAGCAATAGAAGAACAGCAGGTATTGACAGACCCATGTACATAATGTATGATGTCAAGTCTGCTTAATTTAGAAAAAGATAGAGAAAAGTAAAGTTTTTAAAGATGCAGCACAGCACTGCTCTTCTTGTCTTGTCTGAGACCAGCTTTAGAATCCCTACAGAACTAAACAATGCATACAGGGTTGCATTAATGTGATACATGGACACTGACTACAACATAATTGTATGTCACTCGTGGCTTGTGTTCTGCAAATGCAGACTGTGAATGAAAGTGAAAGTGTTGTCAATGAATGAAGCATTGTGAACTATTATGTTTTGCATCTAGTTTTCTGTGGCTCTGAACAAAAAGCAGTTTCAATTCAATTGTCATATTTATTTTTATTTATTTATTTTTTCTTTGAAGACATTTTTTTTTCTTTCTTAAATAGTTATAAGCAAACTTAAATAAATGTAATGCTCTCTTTTTGGATTAAGAATTGGCTGTTCTCTTTGTAATGTTATGATGTTTCAATGTTACATGCAGAGCTTGTTCAAGCTGAATATATATTTGTTTCTGTAGACTATCGAAAGACGTTGTTCTGTAGATTATATATATATATATTGTTTTGTAGACTATCGAAAAATTAAACAGCTTAAAGGGGCTAATAATTTTGACCCTAAAATGGTTTTTAAAAGACTAAAAACTGCTTTTATTCTAGCCGAAATAAAACAAATAAGACTTTCTCCAGAAGAAAAAAATATTATCAGATCTACTGTGAACATTACCTTGCTCTGTTTAAAATAATTTGGGAAATATTTAAAAAAAGACAAAAAAACATTAAATGGGGGCTAAAAATTCTGACCTCAGCGTGATAAATGCCATTTTTTGACATTTAGATTTTATTATTGGAAATCACTGTTTAGATGTACCTTATTTTATGTGTGAATTGCTGCCATTAACAACATTTAAAAATGTACAGTTTAGGCCTACTACAAAATGTATTTTTTCACAAAACGCGATATCCGCTGGACCAGTTTCTTTACTAAGTGCAATATAACAGTTATAGAACGCTCAGGATGCTGCTCGAGCTCATCCCCTGGGAAGAGAGTAGCCGCCGGTGAAGTGCTCATAGATTTAGCGATAGAAGATTTAGCCTTCAACTTCACAAAAATGTATAAAAACGCTACAAAAGTGGACCAGAACAAAATACTTCTGCATCTGTCAACAATACACAAATGCAGCAGGAAACGAGTCTCCGCTAATGTCAAAAGGAAGGCCAGGGAACACTCTTTTTTCCTGCTCTCCTCCCCATCACATCACCTGTCTGCAAGGCGATTTCTAAGTGTCCTTTGTACGTTTATTTTTAAAATAATTTCTTACATGAAGATTTATTTATGCGGAAGCACCTATTATTTATAGCCTAACCTCACCCTAATTCGTGTTGTTGATTTATTATAAGGGAACATAAAGGCCGGCCACAAGTTGTTATGGAGAAAAATAAAATGTTTTGCTTTTCACAACATTCAATAAATAAGCTTTTAGTAGGCTATTATTATTATTACAGTGAAATAATTCTTTAAATATGAAGGGGCGAGGCGAGCTTGTGTTGCGGACTCTGACACCACGGCTCCGCCCGCTCTGATCATACAGGTTTGGTTTTCAACAGCGGTGTGAAGGAGCCACCCTCCACTCTTTCTGTAACAAGCTACAAGTTGTTTATCTAACTAACTTAATCTTACTTATCAAACAAAACATTGATTAACTAGCTTTTCTTAATGGTTTTACTGTAGTAAAATATAGCATAAGGTGGATTTATAGTGTTTGCAAAAAAAAATTAAAAAATAAATAAAATAATTAATTAGTTAATTAAAAAAAAGTTATGTTATGTTGTGTTGTGGACGTTCTGGCCAAAACTAACTCAGAATCGTATTATTATTAATAAATATTTGTATATACTATTCCATATATTTATGATGTATAGTTTTTAAACTAATTTAAGATGTTTGACAATGTTAAGATTAACATGTTGCATTTTGGCTTGGTTTTTGACTTATTTATGAACTATTTATGGGCATAAAATTAAAAAAAAAATTATTCTAGACTTGAAAATATTGTGTTCCTGGCCTTCACTGAGCTCAAGTAATAGTTTATTCTACAAAAATTGTGAATTAACTTGACTGTTGATGTCTTAAATAATAATGTCAAACAACCAACATTTTTCAAAATGGATATATCTCGTTTTGCATCGAAACTCTTCATATGAGCAATTCCATGCAAATGTCAAACTTGCCATGAAAAGAAATTTATTTATTTTACAACAAAATAGCGAAACCATTTCTACATTTTTGCATAAGCAAGTATTTACAAATACTTAAAAATGTCAGTTGTTCAAAATTACTATCAAATTGGTTTTAAAATTAATGTCAAATTGGTCAGTGTTTTCAAACTACTGTATTTCATTTACCGAAGTCACAGAAGTGTAAATGTCACATCCATAACGGAGAGATGTCACATCCATAACAGGGCTTTTTCCTCATAAATGCATAAAAAAGTTAAAGGGCCATGAAACCCCTTCGTTTCAGCAGGGTGTTTTCACACCTCTACTTTGGAAAAAGTCAGAAAAGTGGGCGTGTCTAGCTGTTTAGGGGGAGGGTCGGAGGAACTGAAGTAGGAGGGTGTGGGAGTGTCTATTTGGGCACACGCGAGTTTTAGTCAAAATACACACAAGAGGAATTGATGGTGTTTAACCTACATGGACATCTGTAGTCGAATTATTTGCCAAATTATTAAATGTTGGACTTTAACTGCAGTTTTGCTCTTTCATTCAGGGAATTCATTCATGCCCCTCGCGACAAACGAGATATTTGATTCGAGGAACTGCTCTAAGCGTGTATTTTTCATGCAATTTTTGATACCGCACGGCGAATGAGAGAAAAAAAAACTTCGCATTTCCTGGAAACTTAGATGCACACGGCAGGTAGCGTCAGAAAGCCGCGTGTGTTATTCCGGTCACAAAATGCGGTGCTAACATGTTTGCACTCAGTGCAATAGTTAACTTAATTTGATACGAACAAACTGAATAAACAAAGAGCACTGGTCGCTCACTTACCAAATCTGTAGAGACAGGACAACCCCCAGCAACTAGAGCCGCGTCTTTATGAAGAGAAGACTACAAGCGAATCCGGATTTCAGCGTTTGCAGATGAGAACAGCTCTCAGGTAAACAATAATCCCCCTTAGACACGTAAGTTATTGTTGTCGAGCGTCGCGTACACTGTTAATCCACACGTGATCCAGATGAGCTCTCACAGAGAGAAAATGAAAACAAAACTTAATGGCAGAAACCTATGAAAGCAACACTTCACGCTTGTTTTGCCAACACAACGTGGCGTCTCTGTGGTGTAAACACGGTGACACTAATGAATATTAATGAAGTTGCACAATAGAGCGCACTGATTGGTTTGAACCAAGCCTTACTCATGCATTAATGCATCACACTGTAAGACGTAATAAGACTCACTCTGGCACAGATGCCCAGTCTGCACACTGGAATACAACGCTATTATGTCATGACCGTGACGCAGCTTCAAAAATTAGTTTCAAACAAGAAGTACGAATTTGCTTGAAATAACGCAAAAACAACCAATTTACACTTTTTAGTGAAATATAGGTGTCCTAATAGTGTTTTTAGCAGTGTGGGACACATATACGACTGTAAACAGCTCAAAAAATGTGTTTTGGTGTTTCGTGACCCTTTAAATAAAATAATCAATCTTTTTTGTTCTATAGCCAACTCTGATCCTTTTGATTAGCATTATTTTTAATGTTTTAAAAAGTATGACTTATACTGTAAACGCTCATACTTTTGGTCAATCCATATTGCATGTTTATTTCCCTTATTTAAAATAAAAAAAAGTACAGATTGATATTTTTTCTGATCTTATAACTCTATAAACAAATGTTTCAATATAATCTTAACATATACCTCATATGTGAATTTATGTTTTGAGTTTTTACTGCAAATGTCACATCCATAATGTTGGAATTGCTATATAAATAGATAAAGAATAGAATAGTAAGGAATAGTTTTGGTTTCGTTCTTCATGGATGTTTGAATTTTTAACATGAGAGTGGCCTCTGGCATTTCAGAGGATATTTACTATGGATCACACAACTGTGCTTCACTGACAAGATGACATGACAATCAGAAATTTGCATTTCAATTAATCATTCAGCTCTACTAGAGAGCCATTGTCCGGCGGATTTTTGATCCAACCTTGATAAAAACTCATCTGCCAGCAGCCTTTCAGTAGCCCTCAAACATTGATTAACTTGCTAATGCCTTTGATTAAGCAAGTGATGGGACATGTCTAGGTATAGTTAACGATATGTGGCAGGGCAAAGGGTGCACAGACCCAAAATGAAGCAGATGAACTGACTGGGCAAGTTGGAGTCAGATCTTGAGCTCTGTGGTGAAGCCTGGGGATCGGTCTTACAGAGCTGTTAAAGAGGAGACTTTACAGAGAGCCAGAGAGGTGGAGGCAGTCCACAGTAAGGGGATAGCTCAAGAGCTGTTCAACATGGTGGAGTAGGAGAGGAATGGACAGAGCCAGCAAGTGACTAGGAGGTCACCTGGAGGATCAGTTGGTAGACTTTTTGAACAGATTTCCACGGCCAGAATAAAGCTGCCTCTGTTGAGAAGCTGATGAGATGACACTCCTCCGCTTTTTCTTGACGACACCATAATCAATAGCATGCACTCCAAGCAAGGTCTGACAGTTTTCTCCAACCTTGGGCCAGATGCGATAGCTCTACCTTCATCATCATAGGTGTCTCTCTTGGTTATTCAGTGGACATCCACACAAAGTCAGAGCTTTCCCTTGTCCAAACTTGTATTCCCTCATAAAACAATTAATAAAATAGCAATTGAACAAAACAATATATATATTTAATATTTAATAATAAAAATTGAACTTTCCAAATCGGCAATTGGTTGATCGGAAGGTTTTCTGGCATGTCAAACATTTAGCTTGGCTAAAGTGAGGGAATTGGATGCGTGAAAACCATCAGACACACACTTCCATGTTCCCTGTGGAGCATTGGTGCAATATTATTGAATATATTCCAGAACGCACATGAACAATTAAATGTGTATGTGTATTCTGTTCACAAAATATTTGGTGTGGTTTTTCATTTTTTTATTTTCAATAGGCTTCTAATTCTAATTGGGTGGCATAAATACACCATTTACTGCTTTACCATAGACAAAAACAAACTAGAAGATGCGTTTTTTCTGTGCTGATTTCGTAGGTAGTGTGAGCACAAAAACTTTGAGCATTGCCTTTAGAGTAGAAGTCAATACCTTGCTGAAATTGTACGCCTGGCCTAAAATGCAATGCCGGTGTATTCATTTTTGCTTAACAAGATTTTGTTTGCGCTTCACAAATTTACATTTGTCAGTTTGGCACAAATCTCCCATGGGCGGGAGGTTTACCTGCAATCTTTTCTGATTGGTTTTGTTCGTTCAATTTGGCACAAATCTAATTCCATAATATACAGCTAACCATGTTTCTGTGTGTACAAGATCTCAGCCTGGATCCATACCAACACAGGTGTTTTCATCAGTTTGGCCATTTGTCCACACAAAAACGCAGTTACAGCTGATTGTAACCAAAACTTTCTGAAAACTCAAGTCAGGGTGAACATTTTCAACAGGGTGAACAGTGTGGTTGTGAGGCCACTAAGTTTTTGCGTCATGACCAGTGTTGTGTAAGTTATTAAATTGCTAAAAAAAAAAAGAAAAGCTGCCATTAATATAGTATTTTGGTAGGTTTTTTAACAAAAGCTAAAAAAAATAAAAAAATAAAAGTAAACATGTACGTTTATACATCATCCTCAATATTATATATAGCATTCCTTCATCCTCAATACTTTTTTGGTGGAGAAATACTAATTAAATTGATTACAAATGCTACTGTATTAATTTATTAATTTATAGTTTCATTCATTTGATTTTCCCACTTCAATACTAACATCTCAACTCTGGCCACTAGGAGCACTCCCTGCATCCCCTTATAAACCCTGCCTATGATCAGACCCAGACTATTACACAATCTTACAGTCACTGAGAAAAGCAACGGTAATATTTCCAAATCCGCAAAGAAAGCTATCTTCAAAAAGGCAGCATATATCTTTAAATAATTTTTCTTATCACATCAAAGAAAGTGGCCTAGAGGGACAGCTGCATGCAGTGGCGCTGAATAGAGGCCTGTCTCTGAGAGTATGGTGCCGCTTTTCCTGTCTCCATCAAAACACTCTTTTGAAGAGCTGCCCAGTTCTGCAGGAGCCTTGCTCAAAAGGTCACGGCCAATTACGTGTTTCTGTATGTGTTGTTGTTTGTGTGTTTTCTCTTCCTGCCGCACTTTGCGTAATAAAGAGCTCTTTAAGACTGCCCTCTGTAATTCACATTGGGTCATCAAACCAAGCTGCCACTTTTCGTTGTTTGCTTGTTTGACCCAGCTTTACCTTTTTATGGCTGGGTTTGGAGTTTTAAAGTTACCTTTACTGACATTTAGAAATGGACAGAATTGAAGCCTTTGCCTGAGCTATCAACAAAACTTTGTAAATAGACATTTTAAAACTTATTTAATTTTAGCAAGTTACTAAGAAAATACTTTGATATAGTATATAAAAACTATAGTTTTAAATAGTATATGTTTTTATTTAGCACTTTACTTACTAGAACTAATGCTAACTAAATTACTCGCTGCTGCTTTTCAGCTGAATACATGAAAATAAATACAAATATATATTTTTTTAAAGTTATTGTTCCTAAATTCTAATAAACTAAATGGCCATTGAGAAAGACACAATTAACTAGTTAATTAACGGTGGCGGGAAACACAAAGCAGGGCTGAATTGTGACACTGACTGACTGACTGAATATACAGTGGGGAAATAAATATTCAACACACCTTTGTTTTGAGAAAACATATTTCTAAGAATGCTGTTGACTTTTTGGGCTCTATTTTGATGGTCCATGCGCAAAATGGAAAGCGCAGGGCGCAAACGCATTCAGGGCGTGTCATAATCCATATTTTCTAATAAAAGGATGGGAAAATCTGCTTTGCGCCGTGGCGCATGGTCTAAAAGGGTTGAGTTTATTTTCTTAATGAGTTATAGGTGTGTTTTGAGAATAAACCAATCAGAGTCTCAGTTCCCATTACCTTTAAGAGCCAGCTGCGTCGCGACATAAGCGCATTCGCTATTTACAAGACGTAAAGTAAGTTCACTTTCGCTTTTCCTCTAGTGGATAGGGAAACCTTTACGCACAGACATCAATTAACCTAGAAATAATTAATTTTGTTGGTTAAGCACAAAGATTTGTTTCAAAACTATTTCTAAATTCAGTTCTTATTTCCAGCAAACGAATAAATGAACAATAATATTGAAGTGTGGTCAAAATACTGAGTTATTTCCAAATCACCTGCTATGCCCCAAATGGTCTAAAACCTGACAGGTGGACAAATCTAAGCTTGTTTTAAACCTTTAAAATAAAACAAATATAAATATGGATATAATAAATAATACTGCTAATAATAATAACATTATACAAAAGCAAATTGAATGAACTGAAAAAGCCCCCAGAAAAGCAGTTTTTAAATTCATGGAGGCTAGAAATTAATATGTTTTGTAATATTTTAATAATTTATATTTATGTCCTATGTATATCATTATTATATATATATTATATATATCATTAATATATTATATATTTTTCATATGTAAAGATATTTGCGTATTGCTCTACAGCTTGTGTGTAGTGTGTAAGCCGAGACCGACTTTGTTCTGGTCTAAAGAACAGACTATTTACAGTTTCTCAAAATAACAACGCACCAAAACACGCCTGCTTTTTTAAACCAGAACGTCTATTGGTACACATATGAGCGCAAATGCATTTACTATTTAAACAGTGTGGCGCAATGCCTCAAAATGACCCTTGCGCTGAGCTGAAAGTAGCAAATAACAATTGTGTTGCGCCTTGCACCACATTGCGCCGGATGTATGATAGGGCCCTAAATGTTCACCAGATGTTGGTAACAACCATAGATATCCATATATGAAATGAAAACAAATCTAATTAGCAGAGATGTATAAAGTACTAGAGACCCAGACTTAAGTAAAAGTACAAGTGCTCTATCAAAAAAGTAAACTAATTAGTGTGGTCTAAAATCAGGCATTTAAGTTTCATTGTCCCACACCTGTTACATTATTAATGTATTATAATATATTTATATTAATATATTTGTTTTTGGTTTCTACAAAATAAATATTGGCCATTTTCATTTAGCTTAATGTGATATCAAAAGCTTAACATAGCACAGAAAATGATGTTTTAACCTTAGACATAAAACATTTTACTAGGTACTGATGGATATAAAATGAAAAACAACATTTTTTAATCAGGCAATCTATCAGCTCTCTTAGCATAATTTAGCTAATCAGGATCCCAACAGGAAGTAAAGATGCTTCGATTTAAAAAGGAGCTCAAGTTTTACCTCCTACAATCATTTAAATGTGCAATGTTTATGTGCACCTGCTCCCATGTTCATTTATTCAGCATCCTGCAGTGTGACCTTTACCAAAAGTATAGAGATTTTCAGCACTAATAAGCATAATGTAGGGTAAAGCTAGACTTATGTGTGTGGACATTAGCATATGAAACTATAAGTGTTGGCAGCAACATGTCAGAACAGTTTAGTGTGACAGCAGTCTCCCGCAGTGCAGGACTTGTAAAATGTGTAATAACCCAAGAATTACTTCTTCAGTCAGCATTTGAATAGATTTATGAATGTGTATATGTATGTATATATATATTTTTTTTCATATAAATTAACAGACTATCAAATATGTATTCACAGAAAATATTAATATTAGGCAGTCAATGTAGGCACATAAACAACTGCACATTGATCTATCAATATGTATTCATTTATGTGTTTGCTCAAATTAGTTTTATTGCCACTGCAGTTTGTTGACGGATGGATAAATGAATGGATGGATTCCATGTTTGTTCATTTGTTCATTCATTCATTCATTCATTCATTCATTCATTCATTCATTCATTCATTCATTCATTCATTCATTCATTCATTCATTCATTCATTCATTCATTCATTCATTTTTATATATGTTTGTTTACTAACGCATTCATAAAGTGAGTTAATTAATGAAATAAAAAAATCCTATTGAATAAGTATTCTTTTGAGTTTATTAATCATTTAATTCATTAATTATTTAATTTTCTCATTCACTTTGATCCATCCATTCATTTACCGAATGTATGATTTACTTATTAAAATAATGTTATCTGCTTGTTTTCTGATTGCTTTTTTAAAGTTTTCACTCTTTCATTCATTTACTCAGTTAATTAATTATGGGATAAACAATTTGCATTGAAAGGATTGTTCTCATTGTGCGCTTGTTTATGCGTTCATTTATTACTTTGCTCACTCATTCTGGGTTGGGGATATTTATTTATTTATTTATTTACATATATATATATATATATATATATATATATACTTAATTTTTTTTTTACTTTATAAAGTATTGTTCTTTGCTTGTTTCTTTAATCATTTGTTCATTCACTCGTTCATTCAGTTATGAAATAAACCATGTTGTTTGTTTATATTATGAATGTATTAATTCATTGATTCATTAACTAGGAGATCGATGATTTGCATTGTAAAGGATAGTTCTTTTTGTTTGTTCAACTAATTAGGAAATAAATTATTTATTGGATAGAGTATCATTCTTTCATTAATTTTCCTTTCGGCGTAGTCCCTTTATTAATCTGGGGTCACCACAGCGGAATGAACTGCCAACTTATCCAGCTTATGTTTTACTCAGCGGATGCCTTCCAGCTGCAACCCATCACTGGCAAACATCCATACACACTCATTTACACACATACACTACGGACAATTTAGCTTACCCAATTCACCTATACCTATATGTCTTTGGACTTGTAGAAGAAACCGGAGCACCTAGAGGAAACCCATGCAAACACAGGGAGAACATGCAAACTCCACATAGAAATGCCAACTCAAGCCAGCCGAGAAACAAGTTTTAAATAACTAATCATTATTTAACTATAGATATTCTTGTTAGCTTGCTTGTGATTAATTGTGTGATTGATTGATTGATTGATTGATTGATTGATTGATTGATTGATTGAGAGGAGTTGAGCTCACTGCCTTTGTGCCCTCACTTCAATTGCACAAAAACCGTCAGACACACACTTCTGGGTTCACTGGGGTGCATTGGTGCAGTATTATTTAATGATTCATCATCTATTAATATTAATTATTTATTTAAACATCCATCTGTTCACTCAAACATCCAGTAAATCATAAAATAAACAATTTACTTTTTTAAGTATTGTAATCATTATGTTTATTTATTCGTTCATTCATTGATTTGTTCAGTTATTTAGGAAATTAATATTTTACTTGGTTTTGTTTGTTATCCTTAGCAAAGGATTGCCATCATATGTTTTAAGTAATTAAATATTTATTTAATTATTCAATTTATTAATTTGATTAGTTTGTTTGTAGATTCATTTAGTAGGGACATATCTGCATTGTTATTTTTTATGTATATAGGTTTTAATTTATGCAAGCGTATGTTAAAGGGAAATATCACTGTAGCTTCTTTCTTATTTCTTTTTTTCTTTTTGTATTTGTTTATGTGATTATTTGAAGAAATTCTCATTCTAGACCATATGACAGGATACAAATCTTTAAAGCAAAAATTGAGTTACATATACTGTTTTCTTCTTCTTTATAAAACCCTATTTATTTAATATTATATTTTAATGTTTAGTATCATATGTGCATAAATATGAAATTGTTAACATTTTTTAAACCATTTTCAACCTGTGCTACAAGTGCTATGAAATAAATGTTTACACCTTCAGCTCAATACAGAGCTCCTTCTATCGATCACCACAAGCAAAACAAATGAAAAACCTTACTCTAGAACTGGCCTGGTGAATCAGACAGGTTAACTGATATTGGCTCATTTACTCTCATTAATAAAAGCCTCTGGAACTTTATAGACCACTAAAACAAATGTTATCACACTGGAAACAAGTCTGCAAATCACACACGCACATGCTTCAGTGACGGGAAATCAGGACATCAGGATTCTGACATTATCTCCAGATCCTTCAGGTTGTGAATCAGAAAACTACAGCTATAGTGAGCATCTGCAGTAAATGAGGCCTACAGCAGCTAGTGGGGCTTTGATAAATTCTGTGGACTCGGAAACAGTGGAAATGGTAAACTGCTGTTTTCTGAATGCATTATGTTCTCAGAACATCTGTTTTGGCTCAAAGAATAATGTTTCTGTTGTCTATCATTAGTTTTGTTCCCATCCACCCAATTTTACACGCATTTTAGGATGTTCCATAGAAAATAACTGGTTAAAAACATCAAGATGTGCTTAAATCATGATTAGGAATAAAAGAAAATATATCTGCTCGGTTCAGTCAGCTGATTTGTTTTGGCTCATAATAAAATATGTGTATAAACCTTGAAGCACCAAGCTTATGCTACTAATTTGAAATCAATAAATGCTATGTATGAGCAAATATTTTATATATATATAAAACATAGACATATTTATTAGCGCCCCTGAATTATGAGTGCCCCTTTTTATTTTTTACCCAATTTCTGTTTAATGGAGGGAAGATTGTTTCAGCACATTTCTAAGCTTATTAGTTTTAAAAAAAAATATTTCTAATAATTGATTTATTTTATATTTGCCATGATGAGAGTAAATAATATTTTACTTGATATTTTTCAAGACACTTCTATACAGCTTAAAGTGACATTTAAAGGCTTAACTAGGTTAATAAGGTGAACTAGGCAGGTTAGGGTAATTAGGCAAGTCATTGTATAACGATTGTTTGGTCTGTAGACTATCGAAAAAAATAATTAGCTTAAAGGGGCTAATAATTTTGTCCCAAAAGCAGTTTTTAAAAAATTAAAAACTGCTTTTATTTTAGCCAAAATAAAACAAATAAGATTTTTTGCAGAATAAAAAATATTATCAGACATACTGTGAAGATTGCCTTGCGCTGTTAAACACCATTTGGGAAATATTTAAAAAAGAAAAAAAAATCAAAAGGGGGCTAATAATTCTAGTCTATTTTTAAGGGAACCAATCACGCCAGTTGCATTTCTAGGTTGTTTCACGCAAGGAAATGGGAGTGTGCACGCGTTTTAAACAATCAATTCTAAGATCGCATGTACATGCATATTTGGCCATATTTATTGTTGAACCCTGATTTTAAGAAAACTATAATTTATTATTATTTATTTTTTCAACCAGCTAAAGTGGCTAGTGGCGGTGCCTGTCTAACCCTACACAAAATCTACACACATTTGGCCGGTTGGAGGGTGTAAATGTCAAGCCCTGATTGTATTTATGTTTCATGTGTAGTGTCTAAATTGGAGACACTACATTTTTGAAATGATCCTTACAGGAGTAAAACACCAGTTTGTACGCTTATTTAATAAGCTACGTTTACATTTTTTTACTCGTCTCTTCATTTACTTCCAATGCACTTGCACTTCAATCCCAATATCCCGTCTTTCTTTCACTCTCTGTATATCGCTGAACCATTACACTCACTATTTTTGGAGCGTTTGCCCCTCTTCATTTTTAACATAACGCTGTGATCCTAGTTTGTCCTCGCTTAGCTGCATAATGTTCCAATCCCAAAAAAGTACCTTGACACTGCAATCCTAAATTTAAGTTGCAATCTGTCTTTGTGCTGCATGCTGCTTTCTAATTTTTATCACATTTGTAAAATGAATATTGTTTTGTTAAAGTGAATTGTTATTTAGTTAATGTAGCATGGACAGCCACAACTAAAATATATACCTTTTTACATACTTTAAAGTCTATGTGTGTGTGTGTGTGTGTGTGTGTGTGTGTGCAAAAGTATGCAAAAAATGGCAACAGCTGCAGTAAATGAGGCCTGACGCAACCAGTGTTATTGTGATAAATTCAGAAAACTTGGAAAGAGTGGAAATGCCTGGCGAGCTGCTGTTATTTGAATGCATTATGCACTCAAAGCATCTGTTTGGGCTCCAAAAAGTGGCTGTTTTTGTGGATCGCCATTGTGTTGATATAATTCAGATCATTGTTCAATGCGGAGAAGCAAACCACAGGCCCACTGTTAAGATAAAATGCCTGATAATGGGATGTGAATAATGCACTCTCTGTTTTGGATAGTCATAGCAACATGAACTAATGGGCGTAATTGTACCCGAGGTGAATGATTGCAGGAGAGCTGATATCCAGAGTGAAATAAAGGATGTGTCTCTGTTGGGCTCTGAGATTTTTTTATATTCATATCTAAAACTGTTGCCTCGCCCTAACCCCAAACAAACAAAAAAAAAAAGTCATTACAGCATTTTTATGGTAATTAATCTTCAAATAAGCTAACCATGTTTGTTATTTTATTTTTTTATATGTGTATTATTTTTATTGTTGATAATCAATCAATAATGAAGTCTGTGGACAACTTTAAATTGAATCAGTCTGTGTCTCGCGTTGATAGAACAATCATGAATTTTGGAAAGATAATATTCCCATAACTTATCTGATATCTCTGTATTTAGCTCTTTCTCCCACTCTTTCCCAATTTTGTCAGTGTTTGAATAAACCTCATCTAATAATAGGTTATAGAAAAAAGAGACAGTACCTTTTCCTATTGGGTTGTGTTTTATTATATTCTGAAGTGTCTGGTGTATGGATATATTTTCAAAACCAGGAAAATTTTTACTAGTAAAATCCCCTATTTGTAAATATCTGAAAAACTCAAGGATTGAAGATCATATTTTGATTTTGACTGACTAAATGAGCCAAATTTATTATCAACATATAAGTTTTTTATATGTAATAATATTTTTATTTGTGTGAAAATAAGCTAACCACGTTTAAAATTCTTTTAGGCAACCACTGTTGTTTTTCATTTTATGTATTAATTCTTTTTTTTTTTTTTTTTTTCAGTGAAAAAGGTCTCACCCGACTGCCTACACTGTGCCAAATTAAATCCATTGCCATTTTTAATTGAAAATCTTTGTACTGTTGTATCTTTGGTGCAGTTCACAATTTACATTTATTTATTTACATTTATACAAATCATGTAGAGTTTGTAAACTCATGTATGTCCTCAAAATTCTACACATAATACCCCATGATGATAATTTGAAAAAAAAAGTTTTTGAAATTGTTGCAAATTTATTAAATATTAAATACCTGAGAAATCACATGTACAGAAGTATTCACAGCCTTAGCTCAATGTTTTGTTGATGCACCTTTGGCAGCAATTACAGCCTCAAGTCTTTTTGAATGTGATGTCACAAGCTTGGTACACCTATCCTTGGAATTTTTTGCCCATTCCTCTTTGCGGTACCTTTCAAGCTCTATCAGGTTGGTTGGGAAGCGAGGGTGTACAGCAATTTTCAGATCTCTCCAGAAATGTTCAATAGGATTTAAGTCTGGGCTTCAGCTGGGCCACTCAAGGACATTCACTGAATAGTTGTGAAGCAACTCCATTGATATTTTTGCTGTGTGATTTGGGTCATTGTCCTGCTGGAAGATGAACCGTCACCGCAGTCTGAGGTCATTGCAGTCAAGAGCCCTCTGAAGCAGGTTTTCATTCAGGATATCTCTTCACATTGCTGCATTCATCTTTCCCTCTATCCTGACTAGTTTTCCAGTTCCTGCTGCTGAAAAACATCCCCACAGCATGGTGCTGCCATCACCATGCTTCACTGTAGGTATGGTATTAGCCTGGAGATGAGCGGTGTCTGGTTTTCTTCAAAGGTAAATCTTGGCATTCAAGTTCAATTTTAGTCTCATCAGACAAGAGAATTTTGTATTCTCATGGTCTAAGAGTCCTTTAAATGCCTTTTGGCAAATTC